>NW_017697644.1:0-2921 GCF_001879085.1 Nicotiana attenuata | reverse complement strand
GTAGGATATGTTTTTGTTCATTTAGGTTCAATCTTCCCTTTAGCACTTCTTTTGGTTCATTATGGCATACTTTTTGACTCATTTGAGTGTTTCACTTCTTTCATTTCTTTCAAGGGGTTAGAGAGACACATTGTCACTCTTTCTTTTGCAATTCAAACCTTTCTCCTTTTTCTACTTTTACACAACCTTTTTCACTTTATTTTCTTTGAATCCCCTTTTCCGGTTCTTATTCACTTTTGCATTTCTTTTTGTCTTTTTCTCTTTTTCATTGCCTCCCTTTTCTTTTGCTTTTGTGCCTCTTTACCGCATTGATGCCTTTCTTGTCTCAACCCCCAAACTTAGATATTTTCCATTGCTCAAGGGAAGATTTGGGTGCCAAGAGAGGGTCTCATTGAGAACGGGTATAGGCTTGTAGCTTTGGTTCATGAAAGAAGAAGGTTTAAGGCTCAAAAGGATTGAACTAGGGATCATTTCATTGGTAGGTCATGGAAATTGTTCAAATTTGGAAGTTCTGAACAAGGAGGGCCTATATTCACTTCTCAAGTCAAGTTTCACCTATGATTTTGCCTCAACGAACATTCAGGGCAAGTTCTAGACCATTGGCTTGGAGCTTAGACTTACAATTCAAATTCTCACCACACACACTCAGGGTTTGCTAAAGACATCGAGTTGAGAGCCCACAACGACCTTAGTTCCAATTCAAGCGCACAATGGCCCCACACGACCATATGATGATTGTTTGGTCAACACAAGAGTCTCAAGGCCACAATTTTCACCATCCTAAACACAACATTATGTCTTTGACCATGGGATCAAAGGCAAATGTGTTAGGCCCAAGTGAAGCTTTCCTGAGGTCCTCTTAACTACAAAATATTGAAAATCAAAAGAAGAAAAATAAAAAACGGACCCAAACCCTTAAGAAGGTTGTCACGCCATCTATCATTGGGAAGAGCCACCCGGTTCGCACGACACACTACCCTTGGAAAGAACCGTGGCATTAAGAAAACCAAGGGCTTAATGAAAACACTAAAATCAATACAAAAGGCTACGAGCCTCACTACTAGGCTGAAAACGAAAAATTTGAATGAAAATAGAAAAATCGAATGAATATGTACAATGGGGAGTAGAATATACAACGGGATGAATATACACATAAGAGTCTAAAAGTAGCCAAAGTTAAAAGTTATATACAGGCCAACTATTTAAAAATCAAAGACAATCCAAAACATAGACTAGAAATGAAATAAATATATACAGTCATCCGTGTATCAGAATCAAAATGGTAGGGCGCACCCCCACGAATAAAAGCTGGCATTGTCCCCGATGCCAACTACCAAGCCTAGTCCACATGCGTGGTGTCTCCTGTCATTCCTGGATCCTCTGTAGTAGCCGGGACCACAGATTGGTCTCCAACCTGCTGCTGCTGTGCTGCTGGGACATGAGATGGATCAAGGACAGGCTGAACCATCGGTGGAACACTGGATGTACCCTCATGAACCTGGGCCACCTCTATCACAACTCCCTCAGTGCTAGGGAGTTCCCTCTTCTTCCTCGGCCTGGGAGTCTCCTCCTGCAGCGGCTGAACTGCTGTTGGATCTACAGTTGGCTCCCCGAAGATTAAGTCAAGTGGCATCTGATCCGCCAAAAGCTTATCCACATCCTCCCTCAACTTCATCGCTGACTCCTTGGAGGCCTTTTGCTTCCTCAATTTCCTGTGCTCCCTAGCTAGTTTACGCAATGCTGTGATGTGCGCTCCAACTGCCTTAGCCAAGGCATTCTGTGTCTCCATCATCTTTTCCTGGTTGGCCAGGATCTTCTTCAGTGTCTCCTCAATAGAAGGAGGGATCTCAACTGTGGAAGGGTCTGACTGTGACTGAACTATAGTGGCCAAGTTTGACAACTTGGATGTCGCAGCTGACATCCAGTTGTTCAAACTGGCTAGAGACTGAGCAAGCTGGTGGGCAGTAAACCGGTGAGTCTTCGATGAAGGGACATCCGGGTCTGCTGCAGTAGATGGACCAGCACTAGTAGAAGGGCCCTGAGGCAATGTCTCACTGGTAGCAGGGATGGTGGAAGGCTCAGTGGACTGCTCAATAACCGCTGGCTCCTCAGACTGGCCAGGTGAGGTGGAAGTGGATGCCTGAGGCTTTTTGGACCTCTTTGGGTTGTCGGGACCCAACTGACTGTACCATGAGTAGGGGGCCACTGGATCTACCTGGACATCAAACCTCTTCTTCTTCACCTTCAATTCTCTAAAGTACAGGGAAAGAGTGTTCGGGAAGGGGTAGTTTGTGTTGGTCTCCTGCCCGACCGTAGAAATCACTCTTGACATGATGTTGCCCACATTCAGAGGAAAACCAGCCATAATAGAAGCCACTAACACTGCACGAGGAATAGGAACTGTGTGATCATGAGTGGAAGGGTCAAGCCTACTACACACGAAGGTCAACCAACCCTTCGCTTCAAAACTGAACGTGTTTCTCAGAATCTTCTCTCCTGCTTTCAACCAAACTGGGACAGTGCCCGAGGCTGCCAAGTGCTGGGCCAACCACGGGCGAACCTCTTCTTTCATTGTCAGCTTTTCTAAGTATTGGGTTTCGTCCTCTTCGTTGAACCCCAAAAATTCATTCAAAGATTTCCCATCAAACATCACCACTTTGTCCCTCACTTGTGTCGCCTTTGAGTCTTTCACTACATGATAAACATTACAGTAAAATTCTTTCACCATATGTTCATTTGCGACTATGCAACGTTCCTTGAAGAACCCCCAACCCTCTCTAGTACGGAATTGTGCTTGCACATGTGGGTTTAGAGGAAGAAGATCAGAATCAATAAATTGCCTCTCCGGAATCAATTTTCTTTTGGGCCACCACTCTCGAAATCTATGGAAGGCTATTTCACTTACAAATCTATCAGCCCAT
>NW_017697643.1:2707-2922 GCF_001879085.1 Nicotiana attenuata | reverse complement strand
TCCTCGGTTTTTTGGCTGGGATTTGGAAAGAAAAGGCTCCTCGGTTTTTTTTGGCTGGGAGATCCTCGGTTTTTTGGCCGAGATTTGGAAAGAAAAGGCTCCTCGGCTTTTGGCCGGGAGATCCTCGATTTTTTGGCCAGGATTTGGAAAGAAAAAGCTCCTCGGTTTTTTTTCCGGGAGATCCTCGATTTTTTGGTCGGGATTTGGAAAGAAAA
>NW_017697643.1:0-2194 GCF_001879085.1 Nicotiana attenuata | reverse complement strand
TTTTTTGGCCGGGAGATCCTCGGTTTTTGGCCGGGATTTGGAAAGAAAAGGCTCCTCGATTTTTTGGCCGGGAGATCCTCGGTTTTTGGCCGGGTTTTTGGCCGGGAGATCCTCGGTTTTTTGGCCAGGATTTGGAAAGAAAAAGCTCCTCGGTTTTTGGCCGGGAGATCCTCGGTTTTTGGCCGGGATATTTAAGGAATGGGATCCTATGCTACCATGATTTGTTTTTCTTTTGGGATTTTCGTTTTTATTTCTTTTCTTCTTTCTTTTTCTTTTATTTTCCTCTCTATGTGTTTTCCTTTTATTTAGCAAAACGCATGAAATAATTTGGGGGGAAACTTCCTTTTGGTCGTTTTCCTGCTGCACAGCTGTTTCAGCACTTGCGCATTTCATTTCCTTTTGGATTGCACCTGCTTCTTGCACGGTTGCTTTGAATTAGACCTGTTTTCAACAAAGAACAATTTGTAAGTTTGAAACGGTGGTTGGTTTTGTGGCCTTGATCATCTCAATTGCTTGATCCCGGCCCCATTTCCGATGAGAACTTTGCTGCTTGTTTGCCTTGAGGGTGAATCTCTTTTCAAACCGACCGGGTTCAGCCTTAGGACTTCATGATGACTCGCCCGTGTGGGCTCTAGCCTTTTCACTTTATTCTGCCCTTGGGACCTTTGCCTTTGACCTCCTTTCTTTTCCAATGTTTTTGCTTTGAACGCATCAACCACCATGGTCAGTCGGGATTGGCCTAACGCACTCGTTGAGGCTGGGTATTTTCTTCGACTCTGACCAGGCGGAGCCCTGTGAAGCCGGTCCTGCCACCTTTTCTTTGCACTAGTTACGGAATCAGAGTTAAACCGAAAGGGATTCAAAGAGAAGTATGCAAAAAGGCAAGCATATGAGTTTAAAGAGAAGCGTCCCTTTCGGGGAAAAGAAGGACTTATCTGGGGTGTGCATGCTGGCTTCAAATGAACATGACATGCTTCTTGGACTGGATGCCCGACACACACAAACTTTTCGGCTTCTCGTGAACCCATTGATCAGTATTTCAAAACCAGGGAACCTTGCCAGGACTCCTTTAGTGGTGAGATGTCTTCTTTTCGGCCGACAGCGCCCTTTGCGGGTTTTTGCCAATCGACCTCTCTCATTTCTCTTCTTACCGTCGCCAGATTGTGCTCTTTGCGAGTTTTCACTAAGCAGACTCTCTCATTTTTAGTTTCTCTACTCACCATCGCCTTATGGCGCTCGAAGTTTTTCACCGATAAGACTCTCTCATTTTATTTCTTCAATTTGCAATGTGTCGGATTCCAACAATAACGTTTTCCATTTCCCTGCCTTTGCCAATTGATCGGAAGGACTTGGACAAGGTTTTGGGGTAAAAAGGATTTTGGGCGGAACTACAACTTTGGAACCATTTCGGTGAATTCATGGCCGAACCATTATATCATCTGCCCCAGTTTCATTTTTTGGGGAAATTGGGATTTTTGTTTTGGTATGACTGAACCCCGGAGAGAGGCTGCCTACGTATCCTTTCGGAATCAAGTCAGACGTAGTTCAGAAGAACAATTTTTTTTGTTTTTGTTTTTGTTTTTTTTCTTTTTTTTTCTTTTTCTTTTTCTTTTCTTTTCTTTTTCTTTTTCTTTTTCTTTTCTTTTGTACTTTCGGATTCCAAAGAGGGTAACCAAAGAAGCATGACCAGCTCAAAGGGTTTACGAAGGATTAATAGTGTTTGGGGTAGCGGAAAAGAAAGCCTTTGTCATCTCAATTACGCAAAAGCCATCGCCACAGGAGGTGTAGACATAGTACCTTTTCACTGCATCTGCATTGACTGCTGTCTCAGGATCATTCCCTTCGATGTCTCCCAGATACAGTGCTCCTCTTGGCAATATCTTTCGAATTATGTATGGACCTTTCCAATTAGGGGCAAACTTCCCTTTTGCTTCCTGGTGATGAGGGAGAATGCGTCTGAGTACCAGTTGTCCCACTTCAAAATTCCTGGGACGCACTTTCTTGTTATAGGCGCGGGCCATTCTTTGTTGGTATAACTGCCCGTGACAGACTGCGGCCATCCATTTTTCATCAATTAATGACAATTGCTCTAGTCGGGTTTTAATCCACTCACTGTCCTCAATCTCCGCCTCAACGATTATCCGAAGTGAAGGAATTTCTACTTCTGCAGGTATGACTGCTTCAGTACCGTAAA
>NW_017697642.1:0-2922 GCF_001879085.1 Nicotiana attenuata | reverse complement strand
TACGCTTAAATTACACTTTTAAAATTGTGTAAGGCGGTCGATGTCAAATATAATAACCCAACAAGGTTGGGGTCGAATCCCACAGGGAATAGGTGTGAAAAGGTTACTGGGATAGTGTGTTACTCGACTAAAGCCGTAATCCTATCCAGTTAACGGTAACAAGAGTGTGGATTAATAGTGGCAAAAGTATGAATTTAGTTTGTTTTGAAGTAACAACCGATTGGAATATTGAAGGTGTAACTAATAAGATTAAAGAAACCAAGGTTGTGTCCCCTTTAATGAAATGTAATGCTATCGGTGTTAATATGATATATTTCTAATGGTTGGTCCCTTTGATATGCAAATGATGTCTAAGCAACTACCCAATATTTCCCAATAGTTGGGTAGTATCTCCTCTTTATAATTTTCCCAAATGTAAAAGAGTTGCAATTAATAACAATCAATACATGCCAAATAAAAGCCACTTATCCCTAAGCGATTTTATCAAACAAGGTTTAATGCCTTGAGTCTTTGATATTTACTTCTACCAAATTCTAACCCACTTTCCCAAGCAAAGTAGAATTTAATGGCACTTGTTAATGTTTGCAACCACCAACAATAAATGAAGTACGAGAAATAAATAAATATCAACCAACCATTATATATATGCAATGTTAAACACCCATTAACATAACACCCATTTAGGGGCCACAACCTAAGTATTTAGAGTTAGCTACTCATACTAAAATACAAAAGCAAGAGAATAATAAAAGCCATAAAGCTTACTAAGGGAATATTCTTGACCCCCAAAAGACTCCAAAAGTGAGGAGTATTAAAGTCTTGGAATGCAGCTCAAAAACCAGACAAGATGAGCCCACAAAAATATCATAAAGCTATTTATAGTGGACTGAAAATCGTGACAGAAAACGGACAAAAATACCCTTTCAGGTCAGAAATGCGGTCGCATTCTCGTCGCATAAGCGACATGCGGTCCGCATTTTGGACGTCTCCATCGCAGACTGAAACCCTAGTTTTCACATCTTCATCGCATTCCAGATCTGCGGTTCACATTGCAGAAACGCGATCGCATTTTGCATCGCACATTCATCCTTCAGCAGCATTCATGGTTGGTTTGCGGTTCTCTTTGCGGCTCGCAGACAGGTCCTGCGGTCGCATAGCGGACCGCATTCTTGACTTGAAATTTGCCCAGGAGTCTGTTTTTGTCTGCGATCTGAGTGTTCATTCTGCGGCTCGCATATGTGATCGGCGATCGCATAATGCGTCGCAGAATCATCTTTTTTGCTGCATTTTGCTCTTTTCTTGTCTTTTTTGCTTTCATTTCCATGCTCCTGGGTCCTTAGTCCTTATGTACTGTAAAAACACCAAAATTACATAAGTCAAGGAGATAATTGCATTAAAACAAGTTAAAATATAAGCAATTAGTATTGAAATGTGCCGAAATTCTCCGGCACATCAACACCCCCAACTTAAACTCTTGCTTGTCCTCAAGCAATTAACACAACACTATTCTACTCTAGACTCTATTTACAGAACATGAACCAAAAATGACCATGAGTGGTGTTTGTTGCTAGTACTTCAAGCATGTGATTTCTATTGTTTTTCCCTTCCTGAACCAACCAATATATACAAGGAAAACTAATCAACTTGTGAATTTTGAGCCTCCGACAAGGTGACTAAGTGCTACCCTCAGCTGAGTGAACTTGTATGTGACTCCAAAGCTCAACTTATATTCAACCTTACAGCCCATGTGCCCTCACTAGAAAGAAAGTCCCAAAATCACACTATATACAATGGCAACAAAACAAAAAGGGATGAATTCACAAAGACACTCACTCTCGGAAAAAGTTTCAAATATTTCAACATACCATACCATAGGCTTGCCCTTATTTTAATTCATCGCTTTATTTTAAGAACGCTCGGTTGGAGATCCCATAAGGTCTTTTTAAGCTTGTAATGTAGGTTCGGGGAAGGGTAGGATAAGCATTTGGATACAAGTGACTTCACCCTCCTTGAACACTACTCACATTTTTCATTCTTTTGCACTATGTTCCTTTTCAACCCACAAAGCCTCATTGGCATTGAGTTCCCGATGTAGAACCACCTTAAATACCTCTCTCATTTCCTTCACGGCTCCATAATATATATATATATATATGCATATATTTCTCTCTATATATTTTTATCTTTCTCCCATTTTCTCTTTTTTTATATACAAGTTTTCTTTTTGGAGCTTGAATAATTTAGCACACACACTTTGAGGTATATGATTCTACACTCAATGTACCACCTTACCACTTTCCATTTTGACATCACACCCCCAACTTAGGCTTTTAGCCTCATTCGCAATGTTCAAGGAGGGACGGGTTCAACAGAGGGAATTATTTTACAAAAAGGGAAAGGTTTGTAATGAGGTAGCCAAAGAAAAGGTTAAAGGCTCATGGGGTGACTAAGGATGTTAACTGCATAATGGGTGGCTTGAAAGGCTAACTGGCTTGAAAGATCACAAAGACTGCCTAAGGTCATCTCTCCAACCAAGTGCAATTACTATAAGCGTCGAAAGACCAATCGGGCAAGTTCTAGATGGCAGAAGTAAACACAAGAATTATACACCCCAAAGAACTCACACACATGGCACACGAACTGTTTGGCTCACATAGTCTGAAACCCTCGAGTCAACACTTGGCAACTCAAAGCTTTCATCATATGTATAAGTATAATTCTAGGTAAACATAGAGCCACAGAGCGAGCCTCAAGTTCACACAGTTGATAGTTTTCTCTAGAAGGGTATATGCTATATACAGACACACATGCTTGAGACTAGACAATTACACCACACAGTTCAAGGTATTTCATTCTACTGTCCTGGTTCTACTATTACACCCTTGGAAAAAGAACCTGGCGAAGAAAAAACCAAGGGAATTC
>NW_017697641.1:0-2923 GCF_001879085.1 Nicotiana attenuata | reverse complement strand
CGAAAAGGTTCGAGAGAAAGAAGTAATCGACTTCCTTTGGGATCACATCGTGTGTCGGTTCGGGATGCCTTCCGAAATAGTATGTGACAATGGGAAACAGTTCGTTGGGAGCAAGGTATCAAGATTCTTCGAGGATAACAAGATCAAGAGGGTATTGTCAACCCCGTACCATCCCACCGGAAACGGGCAGGCTGAGTCGACCAACAAGACCATCGTTCAGAACCTAAAGAAAAGGTTACAAGACGCAAAAGGAAAATGGAGAGAGATGCTGCCCGAAATCCTATGGGCCTACCGGACAACCGAAAGGACTAGTACCGGTGCCACTCCTTTCTCTTTGGTTTACGGAGCCGAGGCCTTGATCCCAGTCGAGGTGGGCGAACCCAGCGCTAGATTCCGGTATGCAACCGAGGTTACCAACCAAGAAGCAATGCTCACCAGCTTGGATCTTTTAGACGAAAGGAGAGAGGCCGCACTAGTTAGGATGGCAGCTCAGAAACAAAAGATCGAGAGATATTATAACCGAAGGGCTCGTCTTCGACACTTCAATATAGGGGACTTGGTACTAAGAAAGGTCACCCTCAACACTCGAGACCCTAACGAAGGGAAATTAGGACCGAACTGGGAAGGCCCTTACGCCATTTTGAAGGTAACCGGAAAGGGTTCGTACAAGTTAGGAACGATGGATGGGAAAGAACTACCCAATAACTGGAATATAGGCCACTTGAAGAGATACTACTGCTAAAGGTAAGTCTTCTTTCTTCTTCGCTTCCATAAATTTTTTGGAGACTTGTCCGATCCTAACCCGTGCAGGTCGATGATCGGTCGCTAAGATAAGTTCGGACATCGGAGAGACTGAAAGCACGAGCTGCACTCTTTTTTCCTTCGACCGTTTTTGTCCCAACTCGGGTTTTTCGGCAAGGTTTTTAACGAGGCAGCAAGAACACCGTGCTACTATAAGGGTATCCCAGGGGTAAATCATTGTATACTAGATCGCCCTCCGAAGAAGGCGAAGGTCAATAAGAATAAATGTAAGGGTCAAACGGCCAAAGCGAGTCGTGCCCAACTGACCTGACCTAACCCGCTCGGATCAGTATGATGTATTAATTATTACTGCAATAGCAAAGACTATCTGATGCATATTCACACCATAACCTAAAAGATTTTGTTCGACTCTTCGGTATGCTTTCAAGTCCGATCACATAAGACCTCCTCGAGGCACATTCGAACATAAGACCTCCTCGAGGCACATTCGAACATAAGACCTCCTCGAGGCACATTCGAACATAAGACCTCCTCGAGGCACATTCGCACATAAGACCTCCTCGAGGCACATTCGAACATAAGACCTCCTCGAGGCACATTCGAACATAAGACCTCCTCGAGGCACATTCGAACTTAAGACCTCCTCGAGGCACATTCGAACATAGGACCTCCTCGAGGCACATTTGAACATAAGACCTCCTCGAGGCATATTCGATCTCATATTCGATCACATAAGACCTGCTTTAAGCTCATAAGACCTCAATGAGGCAACACTTAAACTATAAGACCTCAAGAAGGCAAGTCCAAGCTCATAAGACCTTAATAAGGCGACACATAAAACTGAAAAACCTCAAAGGTGAGTTCGAAATTCGTAAGGCCTCGATAAGGCATTATTTTGACCATAAGTCCTCGAGAAGGCGGGTCCAAATTCATAAAATCTCAAAAAGAGGTAATACCGGCTTCATCATCGACTTCACTAAAAGGCGAAGTATACTCAAACTTGTAAGACCTTAAGAAAAAGGCGTAAAATCGATACAAAACCTGAGGGTCAAATTATGCCCGAGTCCGAACCCACTCACTCGGGGACTGCTTCGAAGAAACCTAAGGGTTAGACTTCACCCAAGCTCGAATCAACTCACTCGGGGACTGCCTTGAGAAAACCCGAAGGTCGAAATTCACCTGAGTTCGAATACATTCACTCGGAGACTATTTCGAAAAATATAAAGGACTACCATCGTTCCAAAAAGATAAAAGGCAAAGTAATAACAAGATGGAAAAAGGAGCAATAAATGGCAAAGGGCAGTGTTGCATAAAAAAGCTCGCTACCGGAGCAATTACATAAGAGGGGAAAAACAAAACAAAGCCTAGCCTATTCCCGGAGTCAATCGGAGCCATCCTCGAATTCTTCGGGGAACGTCGCCCTTCTCGAAGCGTCCTCAGCTTCGGCGGCTTTGGCGACGTCCGATGCAAGATCGAAACCGCGACGTTGGAGTTCAGTAAGAACTTCAAGCCGGGCCTGACACTTCGCATATTCGGCTAACATTCTTGACTGCTGGTTGGCCGCATCAGCATCGGCCCTATATTGGGCCACCATATCGTTGGCAGTCTCCTCGGCCTGAGAAACTTTAGCCTCAGCTTCCCGAAATCGATTGGTCCATAGCTCAATTTCAAGGACTCGAGCCTCATTGGCCAACGTCAAGTCCGCAACCTCTTCCCGAAGGGAAGTCTTCTCCGACTCAAACTGTTGCACCCGGGCTTCCAGTTCGGCTTTGTTCTCATTAAGTTCGGCTCTGCTCTCGTCAAGCTCGGCCTTAACCCGATTAAGCTCGGCTTGCACCCCCCTTAGCTTAGAACCGAGCTCTTTCTTTGCTTCCTCCAGCCGGATAGCACAGGACGCGTGCTCTTTATTCAAAAGGTCCAATCCGGTCCGGCTTTCTAACAGCTTCTCTTCAAGGACCCGGCGCCCCTCTCGCTCCGCCTCCATCTTGTCCTTGATTCGGAGGAACATCGAGTGATATAGCACCGATGCCTGCAAATGAAAAGTCTAAAGAGTCAGTACTGGGTCACAAGGCAAAAATATTAGAAATAAAGGAAGAAGCAAATACCTTGAGCTGCGCCTGCTGGGCTTCGTTGAAAAGGCATGTCCAATCTACAGCCTCGG
>NW_017697640.1:0-2923 GCF_001879085.1 Nicotiana attenuata | reverse complement strand
TTTTGGATCAAAATCACTCCTATTTGATGGTTATTGCTGTTGAGACTTGCTGATTGTTCCTGTTAGCTGTTGAATTGCTGCTGACCCTTCCTTCTTATTCTTATATTTCCAATACCAGGTACACATTCGAGCTTGTTTCAATGTAGATCTCCTGCTGAAAACTGAAATGAAACTGAAGTTTATGCTATAGATCTACTGTTTAATATTTCTGTTACGTTTGAATGATTTTTTGTGCGATCTAGTTGGTCGTCCAGTGTAATTAAAAGTGGACCGTAATTAGGACTTTAAAACGACTTGGACTGTGTTGATTTCCAATTTGTAGTAGTCTTAAAGTGGCTGTTAACGCTAAACAGAACAAGTAGTTCATTGAGATTTGATTAGCATTGTTAGTGTACATAATACTGGACTGGCTGAATTGTATTAAAGAGATTGCTGGACTGTTAATTTGTAGTTACTTAGCTTTAGGTTTAGTATAGTTAATACTTGTTTAGCTTAGCAATTTTCAGTTTAAAATTCAAAATCATAAACAGTTTAAGTTTGCAATTAAGTTGGTCGAAGTTAATAGTTCACGCTAGTCTTAGTTGTTTTCTCGTCAGCTGGTTCTTAATTTGGTTACCAGCATAACAATTAGGAGGTATAACATGTGTCTTATAATTGCAAGCATAAGTAAATTTGCTAGTACGTTCGTTCATTTCTAAAATCAGGACGGTGTAATTACTCTCTTGAACGATTGGTTGTCTAATTTCTGGCCTTCATTTGGGCCTGAAGCCCAATTTAGTTGCACTCTCGCGTATTGGGCTGTTTTGGGGCCTAGTAAACTGAAAATCATAGACTTGAGATTTAAGCCTCTTTGAATGCTTTTAATGAAAACTGATTGGTTAGTTAAGTAATTAGGGCTTTTTTTCTTTTATCTTTTAGAGACAAGCAAAGATAGAAAATCATAGTCGCTTTTAGGTGTGCCTGTTAAACAATGAAAGAGACGAACCTCGCCGAACAAAACACATAAATTGCGGGGCCCTCAATAAATATTGTATTGAAATACTTAGATTTCGGGATGGGCCGTTTAGCGAATTTCACGGCTTTCCCCAAAGATAACAACGCGCTAGTCGCTTTAGGCGCGTATTTTAATAACATTACCTTCCTAAACTCGGGTGCACATTTATGTGACCCAAATCCAAATCCCAACGAAGTCGAAACGTGTCAAAAATTGCGGGTGCATTTATGTGACGCGGTTCGAGACGTGTTTCCACGATGTTGCAATTCTCTAAAAAATAATAATAATAAAAGCGGTTCAAAGTTAAAAAGCATAAGCTAAAACATGTTTTGATATCAAATAAATAAGCCAAATATAACAGTTGAGCGACCGTGCTAGAACCACGGAACCCGGGAATGCCTAACACCTTCTCCCGAGTTGACAGAATTCCTTACGCGGATTTCTGGTTCGCGGACTGTTAACAGAGTCATAATTTCCTCGGTTCGGGATTCAACCGGTGACTGGGGACACCATTAATCTCCCAAGTGGCGACTCTGAAATCTTATTAATAAATCCCGTTTCGATTGTCACTTGAAGTTGGAAATAACTCCCTTTATTATACCCTTCCGGGGGTATAGTGAAAAAAGGAGGTGTGACAGCTCTTGCGATTCTGCTGGGGACAAGAACCCAGAAAGTTTTGTTCAGGGTTCAGAATTCGAGCTTAGAATAATTGTTATGTTTGGCTTTATTTGATTTTCCTACATGTTTCATGCTACATGTGCTAAATGCTTTACCGCTTTGATATTATTTGAACTGTATATATAAACTGTGCCGAAACCCTTCTCTTCTCACCTCTGGGGATGTGCTCACTGGTGGAGACTCCCTATTCTGTTAGTGTCATACCTTAAAATAAGAAAGAGGCCGGACAAGTTACTAAGCGGGATGGCCTTTTGGTTCCCGGTACGTAGCCCCCTCCTCGACTCGAGTTGTCCGCTCGGGTACACAGTCTAGAACCTATACCCAGGTTTTGAACCTAGAATAACTTGACCTCATGCCGGATCCCTAGTAGGAACGCTTATCTGCATCACGTGCATTTTGTCTTAGGGGACTCAACACAGGGGTTGGGTCCGTCTAGGATAGGTGTACCCGGAATAATGGACCATCCTGATGCATCCTACTTGTGCATTTATCTGTTTTGGACTCGCACTTTGAATATCTGAAAAAAATTGAAAAGACAAAAAGGGGAAAAGAGAAAATAGTAGTGTAGAGAGTTAATTACCTATATTAGAAAAACCAATGTCCAAGTAGTGCCGAAATGCTGCCGGATTTTTGAGGAAATGAAAGAAAAAGAAGAAAGGTAGTTTTTTTTAGTTTGTTTTGTTTGCCAATTGAAAAGAAAGACAAAAAAAGAGTTTTATTTTCAAATTAGTTTGTTTATTTGCCTCAGAGAAAGAAAATACAAAAAGAATCTTGCTTTCAGAAATAGTGTATTTGCCAAAAACAGTTAGGTTTATTTGCCCGAACTACGCAGGTTTGATTCTCACCGGATGTGAGATACGTAGGCAACCCTCATCGGGTCCAACCTCCCCTTTTCAAAAATAGCCAAAAATGACAAAAATTTTTAATTTCGTCATGAATAAGTCGGGTGCCGCCATTCTTGTTTAAAAAAAAAGTCGAATGTCCCCAAAAAGGGCGCCGGAAGGCTGTTTTTGTAAGAACAGCCACCCTGAGTCAATTTCAACGGTTAGCAGGCATAGCCTTAAAACCTTCTCCCTGAAGTGTTGAAAGGCCGTAACTGCAAAACCGGCCATTTGTTTGAAATTGGAAATTTGAACAAAAATAGTGTCATTTTTCATTGTTAGGTCAAAATAAGTGATTAAATCACCTTAATAAATGTGCAGGATGAGCACGACTCAAAATGAACCTTTTTCAATCATGCATAAAATCCTT
>NW_017697639.1:0-2923 GCF_001879085.1 Nicotiana attenuata | reverse complement strand
AAGCCTGTCCTGAATGATCTTTACCTTATCCAAGGCCTCCTGAACTAGATCGGTACCCAATAACCGAGCCTCCCCCGGCTCAAACCATCCCACTGGAGACCGACATCGCCTACCATACAATGCCTCATATGGAGCCATCTAAATGCTGGACTGGTAGCTGTTGTTGTAGGCGAACTCTGCTAAGGGCAAAAACTGGTCCCACGAGCCTCCAAAATCAATGACACAGGCTCGGAGCATATCCTCCAATATCTGGATAGTCCTCTCAGACTGGCCGTCCGTCTGAAGATGGAACGCTGTGCTCAACTCAACCCGTGTGCACAACTCTCGCTGAACTGCACCCCAGAAACGCGAGGTAAACTGCGTACCCCGGTCCGAAATGATAGACACCGGCACACCATGAAGGCGAACAATCTCCCCGGATATAGATCTCAGCTAACCTCTCGGATGAATAGGAGACTGCCACAGGAATGAAATGCGCTGACTTGGTCAGCCTATCAACAATGACCCATATCGAGTCGAACTTCTTCCGAGTCATCGGAAGTCCAGTAATGAAATCCATAGTAATCCTCCCCCACTTCCACTCGGGAAGCTCAATCCTCTGAAACAAACCACCAGGCCTCTGATGCTCATACTTGACCTGCTGACACTTCAAACACCGAGCCACATATGCAACGATATCTTTCTTCATCCTACGCCACCAATAATGCTGCCGCAAGTCCTGGTACATCTTCGCGGCGCCCGGATGAATAGAATATCGAGAACTATGGGCCTCCGCTAAGATCAACTCTTGAATCCCATCGACATTGGGCACACACACTCGCCCTTGCAACCTCAAAACACCATCATCATCTAAGGTTACCTTCGTGGCACCTCCACGCTGCACCGTGTCTCTCAGGACACACAAATGTAGATCATCAAACTGCCGATCACGGATACGCTCCAATAATGAAGAACAAGCTACCGTACAAGCTAACACTCTGCTAGGCTCAGAAATGTCCAACCTTACAAATCGATTGGCCAGGGCTTGAATATCCAAAGCAAGCGGTCTCTGGCTGACCGGAACATAAGCAAGACTACCCATGCTGGCGGACTTCCTACTCAATGCATCGGCCACCACATTGGCTCTCCCCGGGTGGTACAAAATAGTAACATCATAATCCTTCAATAGCTCCAACCACCTCCTCTGCCTCAAGTTCAACTCCTTCTGCTTGAACAAGTACTGCAGACTCTTGTGATCAGTGCACACCTCACACGTCACACCATATAGGTAATGCCTCCAAATCTTCAAAGCATGAACAATGGCTGCCAACTCTAGATCATGAACCGGATAATTCTTCTCGTGGATCTTCAACTGCCTCGAAGCATAAGCAATGACTCTGCCATCCTGCGTCAATACCGCACCAAGCCCAATACGGGAAGCATCACAATAAACTGTATAAGGCCCTGAGCCTGTGGGCAAAACCAATATCGGTGCCGTAGTCAGAGCTGTCTTGAGCTTCTGAAAGCTCGCCTCACACTCATCTGACCATCTGAACTGGGCACCCTTCTGGGTCAATCTGGTCATCGGGGCTGCTATGGATGAAAACCCCTCCACGAACCGGTGGTAATAACCTGCTAACCCCAAGAAACTCCGAATCTCAGTAGCTGATGCTGGTCGAGGCCAGTTCTTGACTGCCTCAATCTTCTTGGGGTCCACCTGAATACCCTCTGCTGATACGACATGACCCAGAAATGCAACCGAACTCAACCAGAACTCGCACTTCGAGAACTTAGCGTATAACTAACTATCCTTCAGAGTCTAAAGAACCACTCTGAGGTGTTGCTCGTGCTCCTCCTGACTGCGGGAGTATACCAGAATATCATCAATAAAGACTATCACGAACAGGTCCAAGTAAGGTCTGAACACTCGGTTCATCAACTCCATAAATGCTGCTGGGGCATTGGTCAACCCAAATGACATGACCAAAAACTCATAATGCCCATAACGAGTGCGGAATGCCGTCTTAGGGACATCAGACGCCCTAATCCTTAGCTGATGGTAGCCAGATCTCAAGTCTATCTTTGAAAACACCTTTGCACCATGAAGTTGGTCAAACAAATCATCAATCCTCGGCCGTGGATACTTGTTCTTTATCGTCACCTTGTTCAATTGCCGGTAATCAATGCACATCCTCATCGATCCATCCTTTTTCTTCACAAATAACACTGGCGCACCCCAAGGAGAAACACTAGGCCTGATAAAACCCTTCTCTAGCAAATCTTGCAGCTGGTCCTTTAACTCCTTCAACTCTGGCGGGGCCATGCGATACGGCAGAATAGAAATGGGCTGCGTGCCTGGGGCCAGATCAATACAGAAATCAATATCCCTGTCGGGCGGCATACCCGACAGGTCTGAAGGGAAAACCTCGGGGAACTCCCGAACAATAGGAACAGAGTCAATAGAAGGAACCTCTATGTTGGAATCGTGAACATACGCCAGATAAGCTAAACACCCCTTCTCGACCATGCGTCGAGCCTTCACATATGAAATAACACTGCGGGTGGCATGACCTGGGGTCCCTCTCCACTCCAATCAGGGCAAATCCGGCAAAGCCAAGGTCACGGTCTTGGCGTGACAATCCAAGATAGCATGATACGGGGACAACCAATCCATCCCTAATATAACGTCGAAATCCACCATATCTAAAAGCAATAAATTAACACGAGTCTCAAAACCCTCAAACACTACCACACAGGAACGATGAACTCGGTCGACCACTATAGAATCACCCACCGGTGTAGATACATAAACAGGGATACCCAAAGCATCACTAGACATAGCCAGGTAGTGTGCAAAATAAGACGACACATATGAATACGTAGACCCAGGGTCAAATAGCATTGAGGCATCCCTATCACAGACCAGAATAGTACCCTGTAATAA
>NW_017697638.1:0-2923 GCF_001879085.1 Nicotiana attenuata | reverse complement strand
AGTCGGGTCCAGGGTGTCGAAGGTAGCAAAGGCATTGAGGCGCTGAACTATGAAGACTTGTGCATTCAACCAGATGTTGAACTTCCGGAGGGGTACAAACCTCCCAAGTTCGAAATGTTTGATAGATCCGGAGATCCCAAAGTTCACCTGAGGACCTATTGCGACAAGTTAGTTGGGGTTGGAAGAGATGAGAAAATCCGCATGAAGCTCTTCATGAGGAGCTTGAAGGGAGATGCACTATCCTGGTATATCAGTCAGGACCCCAGGAAATGGACGAGTTGGGTAAGCATGGCATCGGACTTCATGGATAGATTTCGGTTCAATACAGAGAACGCCCCGGATGTGTTCTACATACAGAATTTGAAGAAGAAGCCCACCGAAACATTCCGCGAGTATGCTACTCGTTGGAGGTCAGAAGCTGCCAAGGTCAGGCCGGCCCTGGAAGAAGAACAAATGAATAGGTTCTTCGTCCGGGCTCAAGATCCCCAATATTATGAAAGGTTGATGCTGATCGAGGGTCAAAAGTTCTCTGATATCATCAAACTCGGAGAAAGGATTGAAGAGGGCATCAAGAATGGTATGGTAACAAATCTTGAAGCATTGCAAGCCACCAATAAAGCTTTACAAACTGGTGGCGCTTCCAAGAAGAAAGATGTAAGTGTCGTGATGATCGCACAGGGAGCCAAGTCACCACCAAAATACCACACCTACCCATCACCTCCACTTACATATCAGCCTATCCCAAATTACCAAGCACCCGCACCTTCCTATCCACCTCCCGTTTACCAGTCCTCTCCACCTCTCACATATCAACCCACTTCACCCAGATACTCTCAACCAGCACCTGTTTACCAAGCTTATAACACTCAACCCTCTCACTACCAGTCACCACCCACTCGCCAAAATTTTCCAAGGCCCAGACCAAATTTCGACCGAAACCTCCTAGACAATACACAGCCATCGCAGAACCAATTGACCAGCTATATGAAAGACTTAAAGCCGCCAGTTACGTCACTCCCATCCCAGCCAAAGCTCCAGAAAATCCCTCCCAGTGGGTCAACCCCAACAAGACCTGTGCGTATCACTCCGGCATGAAAGGACACACCCTTGACGAGTGCCGTTCATTGAAAGATGAGATTCAGACCCTAATCGACAACAAGGTCATCGTAGCAAAGGAGCCTGCTCCTAATGTCCGCAACAACCCTCTGCCTGACCACAAACGTGGAGACGTTCACATGATTGAGGTCGAGGATGATTGGAACCCTAAAGGGTCGATAGGTTTGATTGCTGAAGGGGATGAACCAAAGAAGCTGGCAGTTACCCTCAACCCAATTATTGTACAGAATCAGCCCTCAAAGGACGACGAAGTAAATATGTCTGTGCCACTTGAATTTGAAGCGCCTCTTTCTGCAAAGGCGTCTGGGCCGATCGAGGTTGAATTTGGGGTTCCGAAGACACCTACACTCTTTGAAGTTGCTGTGTTACCGCCAAGGTTGCCTATTCCGGTAGCAATGACTGACGTAACCCCGTTCCACTCAAATGCCATACCCTGGGATTAGACTGCCGAAGCTAGGAGGAAAGGAAAGACAAAGACAGGAGAAGCGATTGCCGCACAAGGAATGACTAGAATAGGGAGGGTCTACACCCCAGAACACCTAGCCGAATCTAGTAAGCAAGCTCCGGGACGTCCCATTGAGACTGGGCCCGATGACCTTTGGAGGAAAATACAGGCTAAGGAATATTCGGTCGCTGAACAGTTGAACAAAATGCCGGCACATATATCTATCCTGGCCCTGCTGCAAAGTTCAGACGCTCACAAGAATGCCCTAATGAAGATACTGAGCAAAGCCTATGTGCCCAGCAATATAACCGGGGGTGAGATGGCGAATATGGTGGGGCAAGTGCTGGAAAGCCATAAAATAACCTTCCATGAAGACGAGTTGCCACCAGAAGGTTTGAGCCACAACAAGGCACTGCACATCACCGTGCAATGCGAAGATTATTTCATCACTAGAGTTCTGATTGATGGAGGGTCCAGCCTCAACATATGTCCACTTGTAACTCTCAGAACTCTGGGAAAAGGCCTACACGAGATCAAAGACGGGGCTATCAATGTCAAAGCCTTCGATGGATCCCAAAGATCTACTATTGGAGAAATTAGCCTGTGCTTGCAAATGGGGCCAACGTGGTTCGACGTCGACTTCCAAGTAATAGACGTCCCGACATCCTACAACTAGCTGTAAGGACGCCCCTGGATCCACGCTGCCGGAGCTGTAGCATCGACCCTGCATCAGGTAGTAAAATTCGAATGGAATCACCAGGAAGTGATCATTTATGGCGACGGTAGCAATCCTATATATAGTCGCCAGACCATCCCAATGATCGGGGGCAGAAGGAGAATAGGCGGAGAGACATACTACCACATCGAAAGGGTCAACGCTGTGGACAAAGACAAATGGTAGGACAACAAGATTGAAAGCATCTTAAATTGGTGTGGGTACGAACCTGGAAAGGGACTCGGCAAGAATCTCCAGGGGATCACTGAGCCCATCACACTGAAAAAGCATGGCACTACTTTTGGCTTAGGGTACGGCTATACTTGGGAAGGATTCCAGAACTGGTCGCCACCATGGCGTGGCCCCTACTATCCATTGGAGTTTCCGATACCTAGCCTGGATCATACCTTCCAGCCAGCAGATACTATATATGGGTCCGAAGAAGATGAAACATTGGCAGCCATGAAGAATTTGTTCCTAGAGGATGATGATATGGACTGTTGTGTTCTTTTTTAGGAGGAGGGGGAGGAAGGCCCATCCATACAAGCCACAAGCAAAGGAGACCGCCTCAGCAATTGGTCATTAGGACCGTCAGGGCCCGGAGGCTTCGGGGTAGCAAGGCTAACAAAGCACCGATGCATCTCATT
>NW_017697637.1:0-2924 GCF_001879085.1 Nicotiana attenuata | reverse complement strand
GGAGGATTGAGATTCGCGTGTGTAAGGTTACAGTTCAGTTCTGAATGGAAAGTAATAAAATTCTTAGGCGGCACGGGCAGTTTTAGGTGATTAGAGAAGTGAGCTTCAGATGACTAGGGTGAATGATCTTCAGATGATTAAGGAAATGGTATTGCTAATCATAGTGATTTGACGAGGGTATATGTTTCAGAAAAGGCAATGTGATTAAGTTGATAGTACTTAGGTAGTACTGTGGCGCTTTCTTGTTAGATCGACTGCTGATATTCGAGTTTGCTTGATGGCATAGGGGAATTTTAGGATATCTTTCGTGGAATGATTGGGTACTTGAGGTGTGATATGTATTTGGACTGCGGAACTTGGGGATCAGGTATGGTGATTTGTGTGCTATATGGGGTTGGAGACTGGGAGTTCTCATGTTCAGGCTATATTGTTGTTGTGAGTCGCGTGTATCGGCGATTTAGTGACTATCGGGGTCTGGAGACCCGAGCGGACCTTTTATGCTTGGAATGTTGGATTTGGAAGTGATATTGGGTTCAGACTGGTTGTCTTCGTGTTGTGTCATTCTGGACTATTGCGCCAAGGCGGTGCTGTTGGCCATGCTGGGAATGCCACGGATTGAGTGGCGAGTGCAGAGGCTTCTACCATTGATTCAGTTCCGGTGGTGAGGGATTCTTCGGATGTGTTTGTTGTGGCCGGGCATGTCGCCGGGCAAGGTTGTTGATTTCGGTATTGATTTGGTGCCTAGCACCGTATCGCATAGCACCGGCTAAGTTATAGAGTTGGAAGGAGCAACTTCAGGTTTCCTTGTTAAGGAGTTCGTTGGCAGGCCAATGTGAGTGAGTGTTCTATCTTGAGTTAGCTTGGTTGGCTCCGAATTGCATTGTTGAGGGAGGTATTGATTCGACCGTTGTTGAGTTTATCAGTGATCTGGGGAGGTCTATGAGTTACCTTTATGTGTTGCGAGGTGCTATGATTTGTTGGTTATGGGCACATATGGTGCGGTTCATTTGGGGTCTCATAGTGGAAGTCGAGCGGGAAAAGTAATTGGGCGTTGCTCGGTGGATGGCGTATCGGTCAAGTCCTATCGGGTTTGCATGGTATATGCTATTTGTTTTCACCGTGGGTGTAATGACTTGCTTTGGTTCCAGACATCAAATTGTGCGTGGCTGTCGATTTTGAGCATAGTGACTTGAGGTGTTTCATATGGAGGAGTGTTTGGATAGGATCGTGCATTGTAGCGAGGCTACGTGGAGATATGACCTTTCGGGAAAGATTCATGTGTTCTATTTCTATGATGTGAGACGGGTTCTCATCCTTGTGTTGTGATGGTACAGGTGAGCTTGAGGTACATCTCTTTTATTTGAGTCATTTTCATGATTTGAGTATGTTTGGACCGTTGCTTATTGGTGTGCGTATTATGCAAGTTGTGGCTTAGACCTATATTGATGTGTCATGTCACCAGAGTGGTGTGTTGGATTAGAGGAGATTGTTGGGATCATCAATGAATACGAACGGATTTGATTTCAGCTAGTTGGATGGATAATATCGAGGTTCGGCTCGAAAATTGCTATGGAATTTGCCAAAAGAAAAGTGGCTTCGTGAATGGTCGATCTGAGGAATGGTCGTGGTTTATCGCGTATTTCATCTATCGTTGGCAGTATATGAAAGTGTTGGAATGAGACTTTAGTTGATAAGAGGTTTTCTACCAATATTCGGTTGTTGTGGGCAGCTGCTGTGAATAGAAGTTATCGCTACGAGTGTTTGAGTTATGTGGTATATCATGTGATTGCATCGGGGATTGCAAGTATGGGTGATTACAGCTTGTTCGGGCTTATTCTGGGTATAGATGTGAGATTCTGATCTTGTGAATGGTTTCGGATGTGGAAATGTGGTTCTAAGGCTTATGGGTTGGATTGGGTTGTGAAATTTCATTTGCAATGTGTTGTCGGACCTATATGAGATAGGGTGACGTGGGATCACCCCCGGGTATATGCATGGTAAGGTTATTCAGCGATTGGTTGGCTTTTGGAACAACTCTGGGCACGTTCGAGGACGAACGTTTGTTTAAGTTGGGGAGGATGTGCGACCCGGCCAGTTGACTCATGAGTTACCGCTCCGTTTCCCCCATTTCTACTTCTTTATGCTTCGTTATCCGTGTTTTATGTGATCAAGTTGATTAGTTTGCGTTCGGAGTGGATTTGGTAAGAAATGAGACACTTAGTCTCTTTTAAGGAAGCTTAAGTTGGAAAAGTCAACCGGATGTTGACTTATGTGTTAGAGGGCTCGGATGTGAGTTCCGATGGTTCGGTTAGCTTCGGGAGGTGATTTATGACTTAGGAGTGTGATCGGAAGTGGTTTTGGGGGGTCCGATGTAGATTAGGCTTGAATTGGCGAAGTTAGATTTTGGCGATTTCCGGTTGGTAGGTGAGATTTTGATCCGAGGGTTGGAATGGAATTCCGAGAGTTGTTGTAGCTTTGTTATGTTATTTGGGATGTGTGTGCAAAATTTCAGGTCATCCGGACGTGGTTTGGTTGGGTTTTTGATCAAAAGCGTGTTTCGGAAGTTTTTAGAAAACTTAGGCTTGAATTCGATGTGAATTGGTGGGTTTGGTGTTGTCTGAGGTGTTTTGATGATTGGGACAAGTTTGAATGAGGTTTTAGGATGTGCTGGTGCTTTTGGTTGAGGTCCCGGGGGCCTCGGGTGAGTTTCGGGTGGTCATTCGGATCATTTTGGAGTTAAGAAGATAACAGAAATTGCAGGTTCAGATGTTGCAGAGATTTCTTCTCTGCGATCGCGTAGGGAATCCTGCAATCGCATAGAGCTTTTGTGGGGCAGTCCATTTTTGTGCTATGCGATCGCATTGTAGGAGTTGCGATCGCATAGTGTGGTGAAATTGTTGAATCGCGAACACGTAGTGAAGGTC
>NW_017697636.1:0-2924 GCF_001879085.1 Nicotiana attenuata | reverse complement strand
CTGCTTTCTGAGTCACGTAAACAATGTCGAACTCACTCAACAAGATTTTCCACTTGGCGAGCTTGCCAGTGGGCATGGGTTTCTGAAAGATATACTTCAACGGGTCCATCCTGGATATGAGATAGGTAGTGTAGGCACAGAAATAATGCCTCAATTTCTGAGCTACCCAAGTTAGAGCACAACAAGTGCGTTCTAATAAGGAATACCGGGCCTCGTACGGGGTAAACTTCTTACTGAGATAGTAGATGGCCTGCTCATTTCTTCCCGTTTCATCATGTTGCCCTAGAACACAACCGAACGCTTCATCCAAAACTGCAAGATAAAGCAATAGGGGCCTTCCTGGATCGGGCGGAACCAAGACCGGTGGCGTTGATAGGTATTCCTTAATTCTGTCGAAGGCTTTCTGACAATCGTCGGTCCATCTAGTAGCAGCGTCTTTCTTTAGCAATTTAAAAATGGGTTCACAAATGACTGTGTACTGGGCTATGAACCGGCTGATATAGTTGAGTCTTCCCAAGAAACTCATCACGTCCTTCTTGTTCTTTGGCGGTGGCAATTCTTGGATGGCTTTGATTTTTGATGGGTCCAATTCTATTCCTCGACGGCTTACGATGAAACCCAGCAGTTTTCCGGCAGGAACCCCGAATGCACATTTGGCAGGATTCAATTTCAGATTGTACCTTCTCAGTCTGTTGAAGAACTTTCTCAGATCTTCCATATGATCAGCAACTTTCTTGGATTTGATGATGACGTCGTCCACATATATTTCGATCTCCTTGTGTATCATGTCGTGAAAGATAGTAGTCATGGCTCTCATGTAGGTGGCGCCAGCATTCTTCAACCCAAATGGCATCATTTTGTAGCAATACATTCCCCACGGCGTGATGAAAGCCGTTTTCTCTGCATCCTCCTCATCCATCCATATCTGATGATACCCGGCAAAACAATCAACAAAAGACTGCAACTCATGCTTGGCACAGTTGTCGATGAGAATGTGTATGTTTGGCAATGGGAAGTCATCTTTGGGACTGGCCCGGTTGAGATCCCGGTAGTCGACATAGATTCTAACCTTCCCGTCCTTCTTTGGTACTGGCACGATGTTAGCTAACCATGTCGGATATTCCACTACCCTGAGAACCTTGGCTTTGACTTGCTTAGTGACCTCTTTACTGATTTTCAAACTCATGTCGGGTTTGAATTTCCTGAGCTTCTGCTTTACTAGCGGACAAGTCGGGTCTGTTGGCAGTTTATGAGCTACAATGGATGTGCTGAGGCCAGTCATATCATCATACGACCTGGCAAATATGTCCTCATACCTTTCAAAAATTCCGTATATTCTTCCTTTTTCTGACGGTGACAGGTGAACACTGATGCGAGTTTCTTTGACGTTCTCTGTATCTCCCAAATTAATGACCTCAGTTTCTTCCAGGTTGGACTTAGATCTGTTCTCAAAATTCTCAACCTCTCTATCGACCTCTTCAGGTATTTCATTTTTTTCTGAATCTACGTCCTTTTGTTGCGTTGTTTCGTTGCAAGTCACAGTCGTTGGTTCATCGTCAAGATAAGTAATAGTAATGCTGTATAAAATAGAGTAAATGATGGAGAAAATAATAAGCGAGATATATATGATAAAATGAAATGCTTTGATTGAATCCCTAATTTTTTGAAACATCGGAGCTCTTTTTCGAAATAAAAGACAATGCGGAAAGAAAATCAACTAGTAGAGTGAGCTAAAAATGAAATGCATGGTGCTTTTGTTTAGCCTTGCTACCCTGAAGCCTTCCGGGCCCTGACGGTCCTAATTGACCAATTGCTGAGGCGGTCTACTTTTCTTGCGGCTTGGTATGGTAAGGGGCCGTTCCGTCCCACCCTCCTCCCTTCCAAAAAAGAAACCACAAACAGTCCACTATCATCATCCTCTAGGAACAAATTCTTCATGGCTGCCAATGTTTCATCTTCTTCGGACCCATATATAGTATCTGCTGGCTGGAAGGTTTGATCCAGGCTAGGTATCGGAAACTCCAATGGATAGTAGGGGCCGCGCCATGGTGGCGACCAGTTCTGGAATTCTTCCCAAGTATAGCCGTACCCTAAGCCAAAAGTAGTGCCATGCTTTTTCAGTGTGATGGGCTCAGTGATCCCCTGGAGATTCTTGCCGAGTCCCTTTCCAGGTTCGTACCCACACCAATTTAAGATGCTTTCAATCTTGTTGTCCCACCATTTGTCTTTGTCCACAGCGTTGACCCTTTCGATGTGGTGGTATGTCTCTCCTCCTATTCTCCTTCTGCCCCCGATCATTGGGATGGTCTGGCGACTATATATGGGATTACTACCGTCGCCATGAATGATCACTTCCTGGTGATTCCATTCGAATTTTACCGCCTGATGCAGGGTCGATGCTACAGCTCCGGCAGCGTGGATCCAGGGGCGTCCTAACAGCAAGTTGTAGGATGCCGGGACGTCTATTACTTGGAAGTCGACGTCGAACCACGTTGGCCCCATTTGCAAGCACAGGCTAATTTCTCCAATAGTAGATCTCTGGGATCCATCGAAGGCTTTGACATTGATAGCCTCGTCTTTGATCTCGTGTAGGCCTTTTCCTAGAGTTCTGAGAGTTACAAGTGGACATATGTTGAGGCTGGACCCTCCATCGATTAGGACTCTGGTGATGAAGTAATCTTCGTATTGCACGGTGATGTGCAGTGCCTTGTTGTGGCTCAAACCTTCTGGCGGCAACTCGTCTTCATGGAAGGTTATTTTATGGCTTTCCAGCACTTGCCCCACCGTATTCGCCATCTCACCCCTGGTTATATTGCTGGGTACATAGGCTTCGCTCAGTATCTTCATTAGGGCATTCTTGTGAGCGTCTGAACTTTGCAGCAGGGCCAGGATAGATATCTGTGCCGACGTTTTGTTCAACTGTT
>NW_017697635.1:0-2925 GCF_001879085.1 Nicotiana attenuata | reverse complement strand
TCTCAAAACCGCTTCTGTGGTACATTGTCCGCTTATGCGGACCCGCTGAAGCGACCAACTTCCGCTTATGCGGAACTACCATAGCCCATGCCTGACCGCTTCTGCGATCGCTCACCCGCTTCTGCGGAACCGCTTCTGCGGTCCATTTCCACAAAAGCGGAAATACCAGATACCAGCAATATCAGACCTGAAGAAACCTTCAAAAACTCTCTTTTAAACACTCCAATTCACCCCGAGGCCCCCGGGACCTCAACCAAAACACCAACACAACCTAAAACCTCATACGAACTTGTTCCAATCATCAAAACACGTCAGACAACACAAAAATCATCAATTCACCACGGATTCAAGTCTAAGTTTATCAAATTCTTCCGAAACTCACATTCGATCAAAAACCCAACCAAACGACGTCCAAATGACCTGAAATTTTACCCGCACATCCAAAATCACCTAACGAAGCTATTGCAACTCTCGGAATTCCATTCCGACCCCCGGATCAAAATCTCACTTACTAACCGGAATTCGCCAAAATCCAACCTTCGCCAATTCAAGCCTAATTCTACACCGGACCTCCAAATTCAATTCCGATCGCACTCCTAAGTCACAAATCATCCCCCGAAGCTAACCGAATCACCGGAATTCACATCCGAGCCCTCTAACTAAATAGTCAACTTCCGGTTGACTTTTCCAAAACAAGCTTTCCTTAAAGAGACCAAGAGTCTCATTTCCATCTAGAACCAATCCAATTCGACTCGATCACCTCCAATACCGATAATGAAGCATAGAGAAACATAAAAATGAGGGAACGGGGCGGTAACTCACGTGACAACGAGCCAGGTCGTCATATCCTCCCCAACTAAAACAAACGCTCGTCCTCGAGCGGGTTAAAGAATATACCTGGAGTCTCAAACAAGTGAGGGTATCTGCTCCGCATCTCCCGTTTGGTCTCCCAAGTAGCTTCCTCTACGGGCCAACCTCTCCACTGCACCGTTTCCGAAGCTATATCCTTTGATCTCAATCTCCGAACCTGACGACCCAAAATAGCCACTGGCTCCACATCGTAAGTCAAGTCATCATCCAACTGAACCGTGCTGAAGTCTAACACATGGGCCGGGTCTCCAACATACTTCCGGAGCATAGAAACATGAAATACCGGGTGAACTCCCGACAAGCTAGGTGGCAAAGCAAGCATGTAGGCCACCTCCCCAACTCTCCTAAGTATCTCAAAAGGACCGAACCGTGGACTCGACTTTCCTTTCTTTCCAAATCTCATGACGCCCTTCTTAGGCGAAACCTTCAACAAGACCTTCTCGCCCACCATGTAGGATACGTCTCGAACCTTCCGGTCCGCATAACTCTTCTGACGCGACTGAGCTGTATGAAGCCTCTCCTGAATCAGCTTCACCTTCCCTAAGGCATCCTGAACCATCTCTGTCCCCAATAACCTAGCCTCCCCCGGCTCGAACCATCCAACTGGAGATCTACACCGCGTCCCATACAGCGCCTCATACGGAGCCATCTGAATGCTCGACTGATAATTGTTGTTGTAGGCAAACTCTGCAAGCGGCAAAAACTCATCCCATGAACCCCCAAAATCAATAACACAGGCACGCAACATGTCCTCTAATATCTGAATAGTGCGCTCGGACTGCCCGTCCGTCTGAAGATGGAATACTGTGCTCAACTCCACCTGCGTACCCAACTCCCGCTGAAATGTCCTCCAGAACTGAGAAGTGAACTGAGTACCCCTATCTGAGATAATAGACACTGGAACCCCATGCAATCGGACAATCTCCCGGATAAAGATCCCCGCCAGCCGCTCCGAAGAATAAGTAGTACATACTGGAATGAAGTGCGCGGACTTGGTCAGCCGATCCACAATCACCCAAATCGAATCGAACTTCTTCAAAGTCCGAGGGAGACCGCTCACAAAATCCATAGTAATCCTCTCCCACTTCCACTCGGGAATAATCATCTGCTGAAGTACACCACCCGGTCTCTGATGCTCGTACTTAACCTGCTGACAGTTGAGACACCGAGCTACAAACCCTACTATATCCTTCTTCATCCTCCTCCACCAGTAGTGCTGCCTCAAATCCTGATACATCTTCGCGGCACCTGGATGAATAGAATACCGCGAGCTGTGGGCCTCCTCCAATATCAAATCCCGAAGTCCATCCACATTGGGCACGCAAATCCGGCCCTGCATCCTCAACACGCCATCATCATCAATGATCACAAGCAAATGCGGATCATCATACTGGCGCTCTCTGATGCGATCATACAAGGAACACCGAGAAAACACACAAGCCAACACCCAACTAGGCTCCGAAATATCTAATCTCACCATCCGATTGCCAAAGCCTGGACCTCAACTGCAAAGGGCCTCTCCCCAACTGGAATGTATGCCAAGCTCCCCATACTAACTGCCTTTCGGCTCAAAGCATCCGCCACTACATTGGCCTTCCCCGGGTGATACAGAATGGTAATATCATAATCCTTGAGTATCTCTAGCCACCTCCGCTGCCTCAAATTAAGATCCTTTTGCTTGAATAGATGCTGAAGACTGCGATGGTCAGTGAATACCTCACAAGATACGCCATACAAGTAGTGCCTCCAAATCTTCAAAGCATGAACTATAGCAGCCAACTCCAAATCATGTATAGGATAGTTCTTCTCGTGGGGCTTCAACTGGCGAGAAGCATATGCAATAACTCTACCCTCCTGCATCAATACACATCCAATCCCAACTCTCGAAGCATCACAATATACAGTGTAAGAACCTGAAGCTGATGGTAAAACCAACACTGGAGCCGTGGTCAAAGCTGTCTTGAGCTTCTGAAAGCTCTCCTCGCACTCGTCCGACCATACAAATGGAGCGCCCTTCTGAGTCAACTTGGTCAAGGGCAATGCAATAGAGGAAAA
>NW_017697634.1:0-2925 GCF_001879085.1 Nicotiana attenuata | reverse complement strand
CTTCAAATCTGTGACTAGATGGCAGTTGTCGATTTCGTACATTCAAATATCATATGCCGGTTTGGGATCCCGAAGGTAATCATCACAGATAATGGTGCCAATCTCAATAGCCATTTGATGGCCGAGACATGTCAGCAGTTTAAGATCATGCACCGTAATTCTACCCCATATCGCCCTAAAGCAAATGGGGCGGTCGAAGCAGCTAACAAGAATATCAAGAAAATACTTCGGAAAATGGTCGAAGGGTCAAGGCAATGGCATGAAAAACTACCTTTTGCCTTGTTAGGCTATCGCACTACTGTCCGTACTTCAGTAGGAGCGACTCCCTATTCCTTGGTGTATGGAACCGAAGCAGTAATACCCGCAGAAGTCGAAATCCCGTCCCTCCGGATCATCGCTGAGGCAGAGATTGATGATGATGAATGGGTTAAAGCCCGCCTGGAACAACTAAGTTTGATGGATGAGAAGAGATTGGCAGCAGTGTGTCACGGTCAGTTATACCAACAGAGAATGGCAAGAGCATATAACAAGAAGGTGCGTCCGCGGAGGTTCGAAGTAGGGCAGTTGGTGCTGAGACGTATCCTACCTCATTGGGCTGAGGCAAAAGGAAAGTTCGCCCCAAACTGGCAAGGGCCATTTGTTGTAACCAGAGTGTTGTCCAATGGCGCTTTATATCTAACGGACGTAGAAGGGAAATGTGTAGAAATGGCTATCAATTCTGATGCAGTCAAGAGATATTATGTATGATTTCTTTATCTTTGTGTACCTGATTGTATTTGGCATGTTTTGAGATTGAAATGACGAAGGCATTTTGTTCTGCTATCTAAACACTTTATCCTTTGTTACCCCTTTGAGCCTTACTTACTTTCTTGCATACCCCTCTTTCGGAATCAATAATAAAGCTCGTAAGCTCGAACAGGGAAAGAAAATGGAGAAACAAGAGAACAACAGTGAAAAGGAGAAGAAAAGCAAAAAAAAAAAAGAAGAAAAAAAAACAAAGAGAAAAAAAAAGGAAAAAAGAAAGAAAAGAAAAAGAACAGTGAATAAAACAGAAAAAATAAGAAAGCAAAGAAAAGGCAAAGAAAAGAAGTGAAAGGAAAGAAAACAAAAGTGGAAGAAAAGGAAAGGTCGCAACAATGAACGTAGTTTTAAGCCTGAACTACGTTTGACTTGATCCCGAAAAGGGTACGTAGGCAGCCTCACTGAGGTCCAGTCATACCAAAATAAAAATCCGAATAATCCCCGGGAAGGAAACTGGGGCAGAAGTTATGGTGGTTACAAAAGATATGATTCCGAAAGTTGTAATATTGAACCCACGTCTGAATTATTTTGAGCTTTTATACCTTTCTTTCTAAAACCCATCCAAAAGCCACATTACGGTCCAAAGAAAGACCTTCTGATCAATCTTAATAAATGTCAATACAAGCAGGTAAAGTTATTCTTGTTGGGGACAACACTCTGGTGCCAGAAGGAAAATGATGAAATGAGAGAGTCTTATTGGTGAAAACCCTCACGGGCACCGTAAGGCGAAGTGAGTTTGAGAGATATTAAAAATGAGAGAGTCTTATTGGTGAAAACCCTCATGGGCACCGTAAGGCGAAAGTGAGTTTTCAGATGTGCAAATGAGGAAGTCTGTGGTTGAAAGATGTTTGAAATATGGTGAAAGAGGCAAGGTTTGGGTTTCGTTAAGAGTCGGGCGTGGAAGTATGAGACAGCAAGGGTGGTAATTGACAATTTATTGTTTGGACAGACTAGGCTGGGATCCAAAATGCATGGCACGATCAATAGAATCAGCCTTTCCGCTCAGATAAGTCCTGTCCTTTTCTCTTCATTACCGCTCATTCATTTTCAGAGTTTTTCTATCCTCAAAACCTTCGAGGTCATTGCATTTCATTTTCTTGAAATTTGTCTATAAGACGTTTCAGTGTCAGTTCTATTCAAAAAAACAAAAGAAGGATGTCAAAGCTAACTACCAGCTTCCCAGTTGGGTGGCACAACAAGGTGGAGACGTGTCAAAAGAGAGTAAAACATGAAGGACCAATAAAAATCAGTGGAATAATCAGATGTTTGCAAAGAAGAGGCAAGGTGCACAAGAAGGGAACAGGAACACCAAACAGCAAGATGAAGTAGAACATGTGGGTCATCGAGATCAGAGGATTGAAAGTTAACAGGGAAATCGTGGCAAGCCAAAGCAAATCCAGGAAGCAAGTCAGGGTGAAGTCGGAAGCGGGAGCATGGCCAACAAGAATGCCAGCAGCTAATCACCATTTTACATTAACAAAGTTTTCTTTGATTGAAACAGGGGCAGAAATTTTCTTTGTCGTTTATTTTGTTGCAATCAGGCGCCCACCTGAAGAACAAGGGAATACTTTTCAATTTCAGCAATCAGGCGCCCACCTGAAGAACAAGGGAATACTTTTCAATTTTAGCAATCAGGCGCCCACCTGAAGAACAAGGGAATACTTTTCAATTTCAGCAATCAGGCGCCCACCTGAAGAACAAGGGAATACTTTTCAATTTTAGCAATCAGGCGCCCACCTGAAGAACAAGGGAATACTTTCAATTTCAGCAATCAGGCACCCACCTGAAGAACAAGGGAATACATCTGAAGTTTCAGCAATCAGGCGCCCACCTGGAGAACAAGGGAAGTACAATTTAAATTTTTAGCTTTTAATATTTGATAACACACTGTACCCAGTTACCAAACTGGACAGAAATTTTCTTTGTTGTTTGTTTTGTTGAAATCAGGCGCCCACCTGGAGAACAAGGGAATACATTTCAAGTTTAGAAGTCAGGCGCCCACCTGGAGAACAAGGGAATACTTTTCAAGTCCCACCTGGAAAACAGAGGAGCTCGCCTGGAGAACAGAGGCATACATTTCAAGTTTCAGCAGTCAGGAGCCCGCCTGGAGAACAGAGGCATACA
>NW_017697632.1:0-2925 GCF_001879085.1 Nicotiana attenuata | reverse complement strand
GCTTATATATATATATAATATATATACTTACGCTATATTATGCACTAAGTATAAGTGTATTAGGTAATACCGTATCGAATATAGCTCATATATTATATATATATATATATATATATATATATATATATATATATATATAATATATGTACTTACGCTATACTATGCACTAAGTATAAGTATATTAGGTAATACTGTATCGAATATAGCTTATATATATATAATATATGTACTTACACTATATTATGCACTAAGTATAAGTGTATTATATTAGGTAATACCGTATCGAATATAGCTTATATATATATATAATATATGTACTTACGCTATATTATGCACTAAGTATAAGTGTATTAGGTAATAGCGTATCGAATATAGCTTATATATATATAATATATGTACTTACGCTATACTATTTACTAAGTATAAGTGTATTAGGTAATACTGTATCGAATATAGCTTATATATATATATAATATATATACTTACGCTATATTATGCACTAAGTATAAGTGTATTAGGTAATAGCGTATCGAATATAGCTTATATATATAATATATGTACTTACGCTATACTATGCACTAAGTATAAGTGTATTAGGTAATACTGTATCGAATATAGCTTATATTCCTACCTATATATATTAAATTGAATTAAAATAAATTAAAGATATAGCGACCAATGTTGGTCGCCATTGTGGTCAAACGGTCAGAAATTGGCGACCAACTTTGGTCGCTATTTTGGTCAAAATAGTCAATACACATTTGATACCAAAATTTGCGACCAACGTTGGTCGCTTTTTTAAAAAAACAGAGTGTAAAAAATGGGTTTCCCCTCCCATTCTCTTATTTTCTTCAAAACATTTCCCCAATCCCTCTCTTCTCTCTCTCACTCTCAAACACCCCCTCCCCTTCCGTCTCCCTCCAGCAGCGGCGCCACCGCTTCCACTGACGCCCGCCGATGGCAGCTGCTTCACCGCCGCAGTCATCCACTGTCCAGGTAGGTTTCTCTCTCCTTTCTTTGTTTTTTTCGAAATACACTGATTTTGTTTAATTCCTTCTAGTTTGATTTGTAAAAATTAATTGTTCTTAGCTAAATTAAATCTATGATAATTGTTAGTAGCTACTAATTTAGTTTTACCTACTAATTTGGGGATGAAATGGTTAGAAGAGAAGAAACCCTAAACTTTTAGGGTTTATGATTTTTTCTTGTGAATTATAACCCGAAATACACTGATTTTGAAATGATTTTTTGTTAAAATTTTAGGATATGAATTGAACCTTTTAGGATATGAGTTGAACTTTTAGGATAAGAAGTGAAGCTTTTATGTATGAGTTAAATTTTTAGAATTTGAATTGAACCTTTTAGGATATGAGTTGAACTTGTAGGATATAAAGTGAATCTTTTATGTATGAGTTAAATTTTTAGGATATGAATTGAACCTTTTAGGATATGAGTCAAATTATTGTCTGAATCCGAAGAAATATCACCAACATCCCATTAAGCTTGTACGGATCAGACTTGGAAGAAAGTTGAGAACAAAACTTCCTATAATCTTTGTCATCATAGAGTCTTATGATACCCGTTTTATGGGAACTGTCATGACCGACGGAAAACATTCCATCACCATCAACCTTATCACTATCAATTAAACTTCTTTTCTTCTTGGAAAATGAAGTAGAGAATTCCTCTATAATCTTTCTTTTATCTACTTAGAAAATGTTAAAATTCCTGCCTACACCATCACTATTTGAAGCACATGTCATTGCATTCTCATCATCATTGTCGCTAACGAGAACAACAATTGATCAAAAGACACACCCTGTCAGCTACTGTATCCAAGTTATTCTCTGTATCCAAGTTCATCCCGAGGATAATCACCAAAGCCACCAGACAGCTTTATGATGCCAATGAAGCAAGATCATGAGCTATTCAATAAAACTCGTATTGTAAAGAAGAAGAAAGAGACTGATTCAGAAAGGTGGGTCGAGGGTCGAGCCTCGACTATACATGTACGTTTTTTACTTTTCATTAAGTATTTTTATTTACTTTTATATAAATTTTGAAATACTAATTTAATATAATTTTTCTTATAGGTTCGCTTCACACCTGATGTGGAGGAATTCATACGCAGTCAGCCACCTAATGAGTCGGGCGAGGCAATCCAACATTCGGACGAGGATGTTGAAAGAACACTCCTTGAGTACTTTATATACTTTGAACTAGACAATAGAACTAGCTTTCGAATGGGCTTGTAATAAGCGTTAACTTAGTTTTGTTAGCTTAATGTGTTAGTTCTATTGAACTTTATACTTCGTTGGTTTTAATGTTGTTGTTGTTGTTGTTGTTGTTGTATTTGTTGTTGTGTTGTTGTTGGTATTGTTGTTGTTGTTGCTTGTAATAGGGATTTGGTATGCTGGCAGGTGGTGTAGCTGCCAAAACAGGCAGTTTCTCCCAAAATAATACCCATAAAAGCGACCAACTTTGGTCTCTTTTTGGTCGCTTGTCATTTAAAAAAAATAATTTGACGGGCAATAGCGACCAAAGTTGGTCTCTTTTTACCCAGATTTCTTAAAAAGCGACCAACCTTGGTCGCTATTCCATTAAAAAAAATTAAATTCTTGACATTAGCGACCCACTTTTGGTCGCTTATTTTTAAAAAAAATTAAAAAAATAGCGACCAACCTTGGTCTCCATTTTCCAGATTTTAAAATATAATATTTGGATTAGAGACCAAAGTTGGTCGCTGTTTTATGAATAATAATAAATCAATAAATAATATATTTTACATTTAGAGACCAACTTTGGTCGTCAAATTTATATTATTAAAATAATAAAGCGACCAAAGATGGTCGCTATAGTCAATACCCGGAATATTTGGTCATTTTACCTTAGAGACCAAAGTTGGTCGCTAATTAGCGACCAACT
>NW_017697631.1:0-2926 GCF_001879085.1 Nicotiana attenuata | reverse complement strand
AGGATCCTGTCAATTAACTACAACAAACACGAAGTTGAACAAATAGAGATTAAACTAGCAATTTGTATTCACATAAACAAGAAGTTCATCACCCAATAGGTTCCATCAAAACCTTAGACAAGGAATTTAGCTACTCATGGCTATGGGAAAATAAACTAAGATAGAATTCATCATAAAAATCAAAAGTAAAGAAGAAAGATGTTTGGAGTATTCTCTCACAATGGTTTTCCTTGCTAAGAAACCTTAAAAATCAATACATGCCTCTCTTGGGCGAAGTCTAATGTTTTAAATAGGGTTTAGGTCTAAAAATCCCGTGTTTTACACTTTAGTCCCTGAAGTTTTCTGCTTCCGCCGCGGTTCTGCCGCGGTCGCGGCCAAATGCCTTCTCTGAATCCTATTTTATCCGCAGCTATCTTTAGCAGCTGCTTCCCACCGCGGTTCTGCCGCGGTCGCGGTGGAACCGCGGTGGATCCAGTTCTCTGAATCTTCGGCCTGTTTTTGCACGGGTCACTTAGGAAATTTCACAGTTGGCCTCTTTTTTCATCACTTTTGACTCCAAAACTGCTCCTTAGCCGTCTTTATACATATATCACCTACAAATCATGAAAAGCACTAATAAGAGCATTTTGTCATCACTTTTAGCATTAAAACTACACAAGAAGGTGATTATTTAAGGTGTGATTATAGTCAAATTCACCTATTATCAACACCCCACACTTAAATCTTTGCTCGTCCTCGAGCAACTAAACCACACTTCTAGGCCTAACTGCTCAATGCATTGCCCCAATTTATGTCACACCTGCTATTATCAATGATCGACCCAAGCAGTGCACAATCATATCTCAAATGCAGACTCTCATACCAAGACACACTTGTGCTCACTCTAATTACTCTAACAGAAGTGAAGACTCACTTTTTCTTCCTGAGTCACATGCCCTCACATAAACAAAATCTGAGAGAAGTTCCACACACATAAAATTCAACAATAAGGAACCATATATAGAAAGAATTCACTCACTCTCATCAAAGAGCATTCACATGCCACACAGACACACCATAAGCTTGCCCCTAGTGTAATACTCTACTAATCGAGCCATTCAGTCAAAGATCAAGAGGTCTTTATAGGTTGTAATGTAGGCTAAGGGACGGGTAGGATATATTTGGATATAGTGACTAACCTCCCTAAGCACTTTTAATACACACTTCTTTTTTTATTTTACCTTTATGCTCAACCCAATCATTACTCCACATTTTGTTTCACTTGTGACCCCCACTTTTCGTTAGGTACAACTGGCTGCTTCTTCTCTTTTTTTTTTCTTTTCTTTTCTCTTCTTTTTTTTTCTCTTTTTTTTTTTAGATTTATTGTACACTGCCAGTTCACCAACCAGAACCTTCATTCTTGATTCCCCTTTTTTTTTTTTTTTACTCTCTCCCACCCCACACTTTGACTTTTGTATATTCTTTAGTGATTCAAGTGCTTCTAGGAGGTAACGGTTCAAACAATTAGCTTATTCAAACACAGCGATTTAGATCATTATAGGGTTATCAAAGAATAGGCTTCAAGCTCAAAGGGGTTAACTATGGTAATATTCACAGGTGGATTCTCAAGTATAAAGGGTTGCACCAAGAAATGCCTCAATCATCTCTAAAACCAAACGACTTCTATTTCGCTTTGCAAACACACAGGGCAAGTTCTAGGTATCATATGCAAGCATAGGATGCAAGTAACAACTCACACACACTTAGCATGTAACTCATTCCGAATCAGTTCATCAACACAATCATACGAGTGTTCAAGCCAGACAAGATGTGCAAAATTAAGGCATATATTATGAGTCCACAAACAAGCTTAGACCTTACACCCTTAGTTCGTTTTCTTTGCAAGTGTGCATATTTGGGGTTACATTCTGACCTTCACCCATTTAATCCTAAAACTATAAAAGAAAAATCTACCTAACCCGGTTCAAGGAAAACCCTTGGAAAAGAACCGTGGTCAAAAGAAAAACCAAGGGGGAGGTACTACACTACCTAAAAGAAGAAAATAAAATAAAAAAATTCTACATGGACTACTTCCCTCAAGAGTACTGTCCACATAGTCCGTCATCAGAAAGAGTCCTCTACAAGTTTTTTTTTTTTTATATATGTATATATATATACATATATATATATCTGACTTTGACCCTCAAGAGACCCGTCAACAAGTGTCCGTCGTTGGGCCAAGTCAGCTACTCCTAATATAACTTACTCACATATGTACACCACATCTACTGCTACCACACAACAACAGCTATATACATTTCAATACACAGTTAGAGCAAGTCTCCCACCCCACACTTAAAATCATGGCATGTCCCCATGTCATATCAATATAGTAAAGAACAGAAGAGTGAGAAGACTTCCCTGAGACTCAATCTGAGTCGGAGACGGTGCTGGGGTCTACATGGCAAGCCCTCCCCAATGCGCGTAGCCAAGCCATAAACCGGCTCTCAGATCTAGCCTACCTCTGTGACATGGCGTCCATCCGTGTGTGTAGACCATCCACCGAGGTGCGGAGATCCGCGACCTCTTCCTCCAAGGAGCGCAGCATAGGCCGGGAGGACTGTGAGCGTGATAGATCTGCTCCAGAATGGGGGCGCCGAGAGGGCCCGGCACTGTCAACAGACCTCCTGGACGGTGCAACAGGGACCGGATCATCCTCCTCATCATCAATCTCAATTGTAGTGCGGGTGCCCCTGCCCACTCTGATGCTAGAAGCTTTGAAAGCTGCTTTGGGAGGCAAATCGCCATCACCAGGGTTGGTAGGGGTGTTTCTCATCAAGCACAATGTGGTCACCAAGGAAGGGAAATAGAATCCCTTTGTCAGCAGCGGGCCTCGTAAGACCATTTCATCTCCAATTACCCGTGCCGCATCAAAATCCATCCCTGT
>NW_017697630.1:0-2926 GCF_001879085.1 Nicotiana attenuata | reverse complement strand
GGGTGATAGTTGATCGACTTACAAAATGTGCCCATTTTCTGCCAGTTAAGACAACTTACACGGCTGAAGATTATGCGAAGTTGTATATCAAGGAGATTGTTAGGCTCCATGGTGTACCAATATCTATTATATCAGACCGAGGAGCTCAATTTACAGCTAACTTTTGGAGGTCTTTTCAGAAGGGTTTAGGCACACAAGTGAATCTCAGCACTGCATTTCATCCACAGACTGACGGACAGGCTGAACGTACCATTCACACACTTGAAGATATGCTACGAGCATGTGTTCTAGATTTTAAGGGAAATTGGGATGACCATCTTCCACTCATAGAATTTGCCTACAATAATAGCTACCATTCCAGTATTAAAATGGCCCCATACGAGGCACTATACGGGAGGAGATGTAGATCACCAGTTGGATGGTTCAAAGTCGGTGAAACAGAATTATATGGGCCAGATTTGATTCACCAAGCCATTGAGAAGGTGAAAGTGATACAAGAGCGATTGAGGACGGCACAAAGCAGGCAAAAGTCTTATTCTGATGTCCGACGTCGTGATCTGGAGTTTGAGGTTGGTGATTGGGTTTTCCTGAGGATCTCGCCGATGAAGGGTGTTATGCGTTTTGGGAAAAAGGGTAAGCTGAGTCCACGGTATATCGGTCCGTACTAATTTCTTCGACGAATTAGACAGGTTGCTTATGAGTTAGAATTGCCATCCGAATTGGAATTTGTCCATCCAGTATTCCATGTATCTATGTTGAGGAAATGTATTGGAGACCCTTCTCGAGTTGTCCCTATCAAAGATGTACAAGTTACAGAGGATCTATCATATGATGAAGTGCCAGTGGCTATATTAGATCGACAAGTCCGCAAGCTGAGAACAAAAGATGTAGCTTCTGTCAAAGTATTGTGGAGGAACAAGAATATGGAAGAAATGACATGGGAAGCGGAAGAGGAGATGAGTTCTAAATATCCTTACCTATTCCAGAATGAAGATAACAAGGATGCTGGTGGAACGCAGGATACATTAGAAGGTGAAACGGCTCTATGAGGTAAGCAATAACTTGAGAATACTCTTCCTTAATACAAAATGGTGATATGTAGATAATGTACATGTCCATAATGCTTTGTGTAGCCTTGTGAGGCCATACGTTGGGCTTAACTGCTTGCAAGTTTTGCTAGTAACCATTTTATAGGGGAAAATTGACCGGGAATTTCCGTTGGAATCCACGATGATTTGGACTCCCCATAAACCCTTACATTCGAGGACGAATGTTCCTAAGGGGGGCAGGGTGTTACAACCCATATTCACATATGTTAGTTCATGCCATAAGGTCGTCGACGTAAATCCATGAAGAGATTATCTTTGAGATGATAAGAGATTAATCCTATTGGTCTTAAATGATACAAAGGTGTATAACGGTGGTTAACAAGTATTAGAAGTTAAACGAATCAAGGATGTTGTCAGCCGTATTTTTGGGTAAACCTAGGGGTGCTTAATACTCTCAAGAGGTCGTATTTTAAGGTATATGAATCATAAAATATCCGTCTCATAGTCTTGAAGTCAAACGAGTTATGAAACAAAAGTCGACAAGAGTTGTTGCAACTTAAGTTCATAGTTTTACTTAAACTTTAGGTCAAATGTTATTAAGCTTTTCTCCCAATATACTTGGAATTACGGGGTGATCTACCCACCAAATTGAAGATCTATGAGTCTAGTTCCAACACATTAAACCTTTTATCAATACGACATTGGAGTAGAGAGATATAGACATTTTTGCGAGACTGCACAAGCTGCTAGGTGACAAGTAGGTGGGTCACCTACTTAGTTAAATGATAGCCCAAAAAGAGGCAATTTCAGGTCAGACAAAGAGCCCATTAAAAGGCTTATCTTCTGCAATATATCCCTCATTATATTTTACAAATAACCAGACCTAAACCCCTGCAAACTTCCTCCCAAAAATTATCCACAAACCCTAATTGATTTTCCCTCTCTTTCAAGTTCAAATTGGGGGTAAACCCTAGAGTTTGAAGAACCAAGGGAAGGGCTGAGTTATCCAACAAGTAAGGTGAGTTTACTGATCTCTTTCATACATTTAATCTGCTGTGAATTCATGGTAATTCTTTCTATACATGTAAGAACTCACGGGACGGTGATCGGAAGCCGTGAGTTCGAGTTATTCACTTGTAGCGGACTGTTTTGTGGACTGTTTTGTGTTGCTGTTGGGCTGCGTGTTTTACTACTATTTTGTGGAGTTTTGGAGGAGGAAGGGTGTAGAGAAACACCATATAGATGTAGGGTTGTGGGCTGGTAGTTCTTCGTAACATTTCCGGGTCGTTTGACACGACTACGGTGGCCGTCATATGTATGAAGTGATTTGGTTGTGCGTGGACTGTTTTGGGAGGCTCAATATGATTATTATTGATGTTGTTTGGGCTGTTTGGTGATTGTTTGGAATTGTGTGAAGTCATATATATAGGGGAGGTGCTGTCCGTTTCATCGTAAAATAGGTTGTGGTCGATACATAATAGTTATGACGCTTGAATGGTAACTATAGTATCGTTTCTCTTATTGTAGACTAAGGAGTCGTGAAAATTGCATAGCTTGAGATTGGGGCAGTATATACAAGGTATGTGAGGCTATCCCTTTCCTTCTTTTGCACGACTCCGATTGTACATAATGTAATGAACGAGCTTCCAAAGATACTCTACTCTTAGAAGCTAGCAGTACTTACATTGTTTCCCCTCTTATGGAACGATTGATGTTGATGTTGCTTCTCTTATTCTTATGTTATCAATGTTATTGGTACTTCCTGATTTTTATAAGGTTCATGGTGAAGAGTTAGTCCTAATAACGTGTACAGAGGATACCGACCTTACGTCACTCCGAAAGGTTTAGAACGTGAGTCCATGAGTCGAGCATGCATT
>NW_017697629.1:0-2926 GCF_001879085.1 Nicotiana attenuata | reverse complement strand
AATCCTTTCTCAGATCCGAACATGAGCCAACAAGGCCGACCATGGCACACCTTCAACAATCCCTTTGCTCAATTCACCTCTTATGTTCTTTTCCCGTAGCTAGAATAACCCATTAATATACTAATAACCAGAAACCTTGCAAGTAATCAACTCTGCAACCCCATCACAAGCGGTGGGACTCTCCCACTTAGCTTGAAGCCGTAATTTCACCGATCTGGAACTCACTCGTCCTCTTTATTTCTTATTGACATAACCTTGCACAATCAACCGCCAAAATTCTCGAGATCCCTGTGTAAAACCCCCTCCTTATACTCTAAATCATCCACCACATTCGCACGATCGATCCTTTCGCTACATACCCGATAAGATTCTTCGCAGAAGCCTCGCCAACCACGCGACTGCTAATCCGCTCACTTGGCTAACCCACCTATAGAAGGCTCTCCCCGGCATCTTCCAACACTGCTGCACAAGGTACAATCACTACGACATCAATGACCCTTCCTGAGTCTGAGCTCACACTCCAGTTGCACAGGTCCACTTTACCCCTTGTGGACATCATTGAAATGTGCGACAACATCCTACCAATTCAAAGCCATGCTGCATCCTTCTTCATTTAAGCGGCTCCTTTCCGTTATATTGAACCTCCGACCGCACAAGAACCCCTACTTCAAATTGAATCCGTAGACCCCAATCACCAATCACTAATATTATCAAATCACTCCAAACTCTCCTTAAGGTACGTGGTCCTTCCACTGCAAGCCCATATGCATCTCCGCCACTCTCCCACTTTGGCGGAACTCATCCCTTTAATCGACTACTCGACCTTTGCTTCATATACCTGGGCTTTTAGCAATTTAAACTCCGCCTGACACTTCCCACATGCCTTTCTCATCTTTTGCTGGTCAGTTGTTGCCTTAATAAAATTTACCTTCATGGGACTTGAATCCTCAATTTGCTACTAACTCCAAACCTTTCCGAAGGTCATCTTTTCGAATCGTTAACAATAGAAATACTGATTTAATCCTGAACCACCGCATCCTGCGATATCTGATAGTTGTATCCCCGATACTATTTCACAATACCCTGCCTCACAGGCGGATTGTAGAAGGTCATAACACCGACAACTTAATACGTCCAATTAGGACATTGGCACCCTAATATAGAAGAAAGATTCCCTCACGCTTGCAATTACCAAGTCTCATTACTTCCATCAGTCCATATCTGACCATCCTTAGCTCGATTGTCCTTCCCTTCCGGGAATAAAATACTGAATCTCTTGATTATGTATTGAGTAAACTTCCCTTCAAGTCATTCACTGCCGCGACACGTAGGCAATCATCCTACCATCATATCACTACTGCGCAACATTCGTTCATAAGCATCGCGGCAACTTGTGCCTAGCTTCAAAGCCCTCGAAAATATCGCTACTGGGCTGAAACAATAAAAATGTTCTTCCATAAGGCGACGACAATAATCTGATCAGCTATACCGGGAGAAACATACCGTATCACCTCTGTAGTACCATTGCAGTTCTTTAATTTCCGATTTACATCAAGCGCTTTGCGTCGCATAAGATTGAGTAAGAAAGAAACAAAGGCTTAAGCCTCACATGAAGTCAAATCGCACGATAAGGAATCAAGAAGGGAAGTACTCCTAACAGTCCTGCAGCCTCCCGAGGATAAGTACAGACGTCTCCGTACCGATCCGCGAGACTCTACTAGACTTGCTCATGACTCGTGAGACCCTAGGAACCTAGTGCTCTGATACCATGTTGTCACGATCCAAAGTCCACTAAGGGTCGTGATGGCGTCGGACACTGCTGTCAGGCAAGCCAACCAAATTACTTAATCAAATTCTCGTTTTAATACTTCTGAAATCTATGGTTTTCCTTCAAATTTAGCAATTTTAAAGAATATCATCTCAAATCAAATTTAAATGATTAGCAGTCAATACAATATTCAAACCATCCCAGAACCCGGTGTCACAAGTGCATGAGCATCTACTGATAAGGAAAATAAAATACAACATCCGTCCGGAATACAATGGACAGGAAATAAATACAATGTACTGAAGAGGACTATACTAGCTGCGGGCCGCCTCGAATATTGCAACTCACCTAGCCCCCAAATCATCTACGCTGCCGCGCCTAGTGGGCTGCTAGAAATAAATATACCTGTGCAACAAAAATGCACAGAAGTGTAGTATGAGTACGTAATCAACGTATACTCAATGAGTATCCCGCCTAATCTCGAAGAAGTAGAGACGAGAAGGTCAACTTGGACACTTACTAGAGGTCATTTGACAATTATACTAAAAATGTAAGGAAATCATGGAGTTATATAGCAATTCTAATTCACGAAGCCAGAAAACAGATCAAACACCTTCAACAAATGATCAAGGATTTTCAAGGTTTACTCTTTATTATCTTATCAATTTATATCAAGCCACGAAGGGCAAATTTCACATTTTCAGTTCTCAAGTAACAATATAACATGCATAAATCACACCGAGGCGACGGCCCGATCCAACAGAAATAAACTGTGCACTTGCCGAGGGTCGACGGCGCGCCTATAGATGCATCTATTTAATCTGCCGAGGCGTTCGGCCCGTTCCATAAATAAACACATATCCTGCTCGCGAATCATGCATGCGACGCAGGTACACATAGAGATACATGCTCAATTAGTCAATTAAGAACTTATCGGGAATATTTATCCAAATACAACAATTTCTATTCTTAACAGTTCAGGAAAATGATGTTTAATCTCTTTTTAAATTCATTTACTAATCCAAGGTGATTTAAGCAATTCAAGCTATCAATGGGTTCATAAATAATCCAAGTATAACATGTTGTGGGTCCTAGCTACCCGGACAATAGCATAATAGTAGCTACGCACGGACTCTCGTCACCTCGTGCGTACGTAGC
>NW_017697628.1:0-2926 GCF_001879085.1 Nicotiana attenuata | reverse complement strand
AGAGGAAGACTTGGGGAATCTGTGGTGTAATTTTCAGGTGATTTGGACAAACGCCGCCGGCGGAGACGATTTTCGGCCGGCGGTTCAAGGCGGAGAGACGGTGGCAGATGGCAGCGTTACACCGGAGGTTGGGGGAGTTCTGAGAGATGGTGAGGTAGGGGGCCTGAGGGGGGGGGTCAGGTCTTGTTTGGACATATTTATATCAAACGATGTGGGCTTCAGGACCGTCCGATCAAGAAACCTCGACGGTCCTGATTGAAAGTTGCCCAAACGACGTCGTTTAGGAGGGGGGGCGGACCTGGATCGGGTTAATGGTGTGGGTTTTGGGCTAAATAGGCGGATCTGGGGGTTTTTGATTTGGGCTAGGCCAATTTTGGTCTTCTTACCAAGCCCCACTTTCTTTTATTTTAATTGTTCCTTTTTTATTTTTGTTTTGCTTTCATTTTTGTATTTTATATTTTTCTGATTTTATAAAATGCTAAAACAAAACAAAGACCTAATTAAACTATTTAACTCCTAAAATTATTTAAAACTCTATTTAAGGATAAATGCAACAATTAACAATTAAAAGTGAAAAGAAACTATTTTTGCAATTTTCTTTAAATTTTGTTCTAAAACTAATTAATACCTAATTAATACTAAAATTGTGAAATTAAATCCCTAAATGCAAGTGCATATTTTTTTGTATTTTCATATGAATAAAAATGCTACCAATTAACACAAAAATTCAACAAAAATTCACAAAAATTGTAAAATAATAAAGAAATCAATTGTTTGAAACTTTTGGAATAATTTGCTTAGGGCAAAAATCACGTGCTCACATTGTTCTTTGTTCTTCATGCACTTGAGAATCGTTTTCTGGATAATCAATCACCGTGAGTGTGCTTGAGTAAATTCTCTAAGTGTTCAAGTGACTTGTTTTACCTTTTGCTTGATGTTAATAATACATTTGAGACATCACTTGAATGATGTAAGCAAGGTAGGTAAAAAGCCTTCCCATAAAGTTGACTGCTGCACTGTTTTCGCACTATTGCGTGTGCAGGCAACAACTTTACATCTGGAGCAGTTGACTTGTCCCGTCAGCACGGGAACTAGTGCCTATTTGTTCCCTCAATTGTGGGTTTTGGGCTCCTGACTGCTGAGCTTGAAAAGTATTCTCTTGTTCTCCAGGTGGGCTCCTGACTGCTGAGCTTGAAAAGTATTCCCTTGTTCTCCAGGTGGGCTCCTGACTGCAACAAAATAAACAAAGAAAATTTTCTGCCCCAATTTGGTAACTGGGTACAGTATGTTATCAAATAAAAAAAAAATAAAAGCAAAAATTGAATTGCACTTCCCTTGTTCTCCAGGTGGGCTCCTGACTGCTGAACTTGAAAAGTATTCCCTTGTTCTCCAGGTGGGCTCCTGACTGCAACAAAATAAACAAAGACAATTTTCTGCCCCAGTTTGGTAACTGGGTACAGTATGTTATCAAATATAAAAAAAATTAAAGGCTAGAATTTGGATTGTACTTCCCTTGTTTTCCAGGTGGGTGCCTGACTGCTGAAACTTGAAATGGATTCCCTTGTTCTCCAGGTGGGATCCTGACTGCAACAAAATAAGCAAACAAAGAAAATTTTCTACCCCAGTTTGGCGGCTGGGCAGACTTGTGAGTTGTTACCTAAGCTATTGATACGATGGTGAGAGCAAAACTAAAGACTTGATTGGCATGTACGTCCTCTGTGAGTAAAACTATTTGACTAAGATTTTTATCCTAGGAGAAAATTCATCAGACTAGGTTTTCTGTTATCTTAGGAGAAAGATTCATCAGACTAAGATTTTGACTCTAGGAGAAGATTCATCAGACTAGGTCTTCTATTATCTTAGGAGAAAGGTTCATCAGACTAAGATTTTGACTCTAGGAGAAGATTCATCAGACTAGGCCTTTTATCCTAGGAGGAAACATTGTGAAAAATAATGGCAAAGGTCAATGATTTGAGAGACTTCCCTTTTGTCGGCTCTCCTCTTGTTCCTTTCCTTTTTCTTTCGGTTATTGTTCCCCTACTGTTGAACCAACTTTCTTGCATTGCTCTGTTCCTGTTTCAAACAACGAAAACTTGTGAGTTTAAAATGTGGTGGTTGGTTTGTGGCCTTGAACTTTGAGGGTGATTGCTCCTTTTCTTCCTATGATCGCTGATTCCATTTGAAGACCTTGCTTGTTTGGGGAGTAACCACTTTCCTCTGTCATCTTTACCATTGAAAATACCTCTTCTCCATTCAGACCCAACACCCTCTATCTGTTGCATTGCTCACGAACTGGCATCTACCCAACCTTTGTGTCTCGCATGAATCCCAAAGCATGTCCATTACCCCCACTCTGTGTATACGCTGTTCTTTCCTGACTTAACCACTGGCTTCGGCCTTGAGNGACTCTAGGAGAAAGTTCATCAGATAGGTTACATTTTTGATTATCTTAGGAGAGAGTTTCTTCAGACTAAGATTTTGCTCTAGGAGAAATTCATCAGACTAGGTCCATTTTGATTATCTTAGGAGAGAGTTTCTTCAGACTAAGATTTTGACTCTAGGAGAAAATTCATCAGAATAGGTACATTTTTGATTATCTTAGGAGAGAGTTTCTTCAGACTAAGATTTTGACTCTAGGAGAAAATTCATCAGACTAGGCCTTTTATCCTAGGAGGAAACATTGTGAAAAATAATGGCAAAGGTCAATGATTTGAGAGACTTCCCTTTTGTCGGTTCTCCTCTTGTTCCTTTCCTTTTCTTTCGGTTATTGTTCGCCTACTGTTGAACCAACTTTCTTGCATTGCTCTGTTCCTGTTTCAAACAACGAAAACTTGTGAGTTTAAAATGTGGTGGTTGGTTTGTGGCCTTGAACCTTGAAGGTGGCCCGATATCCTCCATTTGTTGCATTGCATGAACTGTCATCTTC
>NW_017697627.1:0-2926 GCF_001879085.1 Nicotiana attenuata | reverse complement strand
CGAGACGATGATGGAAGTTTAAAGGCAAGGTTCGGTGGTTACAACTTCAACGTAAGCACCTCTAAACTCGTGGCTGTTTTAAGAAGCATGGGAGATAAGGTACGATGGCCAAAGGAAATGGGATCAAATCCGAACAGACGAAACCTTGATCATTGGTGCGAATTTCATTACGATCATGGGCATAAAACAGCAGATTGCAGGTTTCTACAAGGTGAAGTTGATCATTTGTTAAAACAGGGGTATCTTACTGAGTTGTTCAGTGAGAAAGGTAAACAAGCATACATGAAGAACAGACAGGAGCCTCCAAAACCACCTTCGCCTAAGAAAACTGTCAACGTTATAAGTGGAGGTGAAGAGATCAATGATGTATCATATAAAAAGGTTTCAAAAGTGACAATTACCCACGGGAAGCGGCCTCGACATGTACTGGAAGAGGAGAATGTTATATTCAACAACGCAGACGCCGAGGGACTCATAACTCCGCATAAAGACGCACTGGTAATATCTTTACTTGTACATGATACTAACGTGAAACGAGTTTTGGTTGATCCAGGTAGTTCTGTAAACATTGTTTTAATACGGGTATTGCGCGAGATGCAAGCGGAGGATAAATTAATTCCAAAGGCGCATACTTTGTCGGGATTTGATAACTCTAGTGTTGTAACAAAAGGGGAGGCAATACTTACTACATTCGCAGAAGGCGTCGTTAAAGATACCAAATTTCAAGTTGTAGATATGGAAATGGCTTACAATATGATTCTTGGGAGGCCATGGATTCATGACATGGAAGCTGTTCCTTCAACTTTACATCAAGTTATTAAATTCCCATCTCCATGGGGAATATGCCAAATCAGAGGCGATCAACAAACATCTAGAAGCATCAATTCCGTTGCAGATTCAACTGTTAAAGGTGAAGACAAATAGCAATTACAGAATTTAGGTGAGGGTAACACGGAGTCAACCTCACCTGAGCAAAAGCAAACAGATTTGGATTCAAGACCTGATACCATTCAAGAACCGCAGGAGAATGAGAACATCAAAACAACGATAGAAGAGCTAGAGGCCGTGGTGTTATTTATACATTGGCCCGAGAGAAAAGTGTACATAGGAGCTAATCTTAGCCTGGAGGTAAAACGTAAATTGATTGAATTTTTAAAAGCTAATGCGGACTGTTTTGCTTGGTCCCATTCTGACATGACAGGGATACCACCGGAAGTCATGACTCATAAGTTGAATGAAGATCCATCATATCCTCCCGTTAAGCAAAAGAAAAGAAAGCAAGGAACTTTCAAAAATAAGGTGATTCAAGAGGAAGTTCAAAAGTTGCTAAAAATTGGTTCAATTCGTGAGGTAAAATATCCTAACTGGTTAGCTAATACTGTTGTGGTTCCTAAGAAGAACGGTAAGTGGCGAGTCTGTGTAGATTACACAGACCTTAATAAGGCCTGTCCAAAAGATTCATTTCCTTTACCGCACATAGATCAGTTAATTGATGCTACTGCAGGGCATGAGCTATTAAGTTTTTTATATGCATATTCAGGCTATAATAAAATCAAGATGGATCCAGGAGATGAAGAAAAAACATCTTTTATAACAGACATGGGGATTTACTGTTACAAGGTAATGCCCTTCGGTCTTAAGAATGCAGGTGCAACGTATCAAAGGTTGGTCACCCAAATGTTTCAAGAACATTTGGGTAAAACCATGGAAGTATATATAGATGATATGCTAGTTAAAACTCAGCATTCTGAAGTCATATATCGCACTTATCTGATACGTTTAAAATTTTACGAAAATATAATATGAAGTTGAATCCAGAAAAATGTGCATTTGGTGTGGCATCAGGAAAATTTTTAGGTTTTCTTGTTTTTAACCGTGGTATTGAAGTGAATCCTGCACAGATTAAGGCCATTGAAGAAATTCCAGATATACTTTCCAACAAGAAAGAGGTTCAAAGACTAACTGGAAGAATCGTAGCTTTGGGAAGGTTCATTTCTAAATCATCGGAAAAATATTTTAAATTCTTCTCGGCTCTTAAGAAGCAGGATCATTTTGAATGGGATGAGGAGTGTCAACAAGCACTTAGGGATTTGAAAACATACTTGTCAAATCCACCTTTGCTAGCAAAACCCAAGGCTGGGGAGAAACTTTTCATCTACCTTGCTGTTTCAGAAGTCGCGGTAAGCGCGGTTTTGGTACGAGAAGAGCAGGGTAAACAATCTCCTATCTATTATGTTAGTAAATCTTTGTTAGATGCAGAGACACGGTATCCACAATTGGAAAAATTAGCACTTGCTCTAATCATGGCATCTAGGAAGTTAAGACCTTACTTTCAATGTCATCCCATTGTTGTAGTGACTGCATACCCCCTACGTAATATATTGCATAAACATGAATTGTCAGGGAGGTTAGCTAAATGGGCCATAGAGCTAAGTGAATATGAAATCACGTACTTACCTAGAACAGCAATAAAATCACAGATATTAGCTGATTTCGTCGCTGACTTTAGCCAAGGGATGCATTTAGAAGCAGAAAAAGAAGTACAAGTACTTAATGGGGCTAATCCAGGAACATGGACCTTATTTACTGATGGCTCATCTAATGTAAAAGGTGCAGGATTAGGAATTGTTTTAGTACCACCTACAGGTGAAACTATTAGGCAAGCCATTAAATGTCATTCCGTAACTAACAATGAAGCGGAGTATGAAGCTGTGATTGCAGGTTTAGAATTGGCACGAGAACTTGGTATAAATCAAGTAGTGATCAAAAGTGACTCGCAACTCGTGGTTAATCAAATGCTAGGGACTTACACAGCTAGGGAAGCAAGGATGCAGCAATACTAAGAAAAGGTACGGGAACTGATAAAGCAATTCCAAACTTGGAAGGTCATACAGATATCGAGGGATGAAAATGTTGAAGCAGATGC
>NW_017697626.1:0-2927 GCF_001879085.1 Nicotiana attenuata | reverse complement strand
GATGAAGATGCGTTCAAGATGGCCTTGATGGTGTTTGTCCATCATTTCATCTTCTCTGATACCAATAATCATGGTATCACCAAGATGATTTTGATATCATTGAAAGTGGCCAATATAAGATGTTTCCTTGGGAAAAAAAGTCATTTGAAGATGTTTTAAGGACAATGAGGGACAGGCAATGCGATTATTTGACAATATATAGGCTTGGAGGTTTGCCGCTTGCTTTACAGGTTTGGTTTTTTGAGTGTTGCTCAATGGTTGATAAGAATCTAGCTGTTCGCGTTGGCACAAATGTGCCACGCATTCTTAATTGGAAAGTGACTAACACTCCATCATATGCGGATTTGACTGGCGGCGTGATCATGTGTAGTGTCGACAATGTAAACATTTTGTACCATAATACCTCTTCATATATGATTTCAGTTTTTCTGTATTTTTCTACTATTGTAATCCTGTTTTTTTCTTCTTGTAGTTGAACTATAGTAACATTTCCCCTACTTCTGAAGAGATGTCAAGTCTGAACATCGACACACTTTTTGAAGTCAATGCCGATGATGTTGCATCAGGGGAGGTGCCTGTTGTTCCTGCCTCTCACACTGATGATTTTGTTGCTGCACCTTCACCTTGTCCTCAGCATATGGAGCAACAGTCTACACGACCTTATCCTCAAAATGCAGAGCAACAGTCTAAACGACCTTGTCCTCAGACTATGAATCCACAGCCTAATCCAAGTTATGATCCTTTTGTGCGTCTTGATCTTTTGAATGATGAAGTTGAGAAGCTGAGGAGTGATGTTGGAAAGGTACTGGACCTTTAGCTTTTCTGTAGTTTATAATTACTTTTTGGTTATAAACATGGTTGTTTATTTGCTTTTGTTGTAGTTGACTGATACAGTGACGACACTCAACAACTATGTCGTTTCTTCCTTTGAAAAAGTGTTCGGTTTTCTGAATATGAAGGAACCCAAGCAAACGAGGGAGGATTTACTGATTCTAAGGTAATTGTTTACTAATAAAACCAAATCACTCAACAGTTATGCCTTCTCTGAACTCAACATGCCTTCTCTTTCTATTGTTTTTTATTAGATTCGTCAGCCCGTGTTTGATGACAATACATCTGGTCTTGGCGAATTTGATGGCTATCAATATGATGTTGTTCCTAACTTTGTCAATCAAATGAATCAAGATAATGTGGTAACTGACGAGGGAGTTACTGATGGTGTTGATAATGGTATTTGTTCTACTTTTTTTTGGTCTAATTTTTCTTTTCTTCTTTTTGAAGTTTTGTATTATTTGTGTTTCTATGTCTAAGGGGCAGCAGGTGATGTCAAGGGTGACACATTTTGGGATGACATTGGTGATGAAGATTTAGCTCATATGTCCCAACTTGTGGTTCACAAACAATCCATCATAGAAGTAGAAGATGATTACATTTCTCCTGACCATTCAGTTCGACAGAAAATACCAGGAAAATATGCCAAATCTCCATATTTGCCAGTTTTTGATTCTGGAGCATCAAAATAGGCGCCCAAGCTCATTTTTGATATCAAGCATCCTTTCACGATCGAAATTGGTTGATTTTGATACATTGTCGCCATTGGCTAAAGAGTTTTGCGCGTTTGTTGATAATGGGATGGATACGAGGCGAAGGTATCTTCACTTTCTTCAATCTTTCATGTTCTGATTTTATACTTGTCAATGAATGCAGTTCTGATTACTTTTTATTTTTTGTGATTTGAAGTGCCAAACATATATATCCCGATGAAGTAAATAATCTTGCAGAAGGTTTTACTTTTGGCTCGTGTTATGTGACCAAAAAGGATTGGTTCACTCACTTGCATATTGTGGTCGACCTTTGATTGACAGGGTATTTTAATAAATTTCTGTTCTAATTTCCTTTTTATTTTTGTTGCATATCTTTGTTGTTTTGAGACCCCCATAGTGTATACATAGCTTTGTATAATCACAGTATAAGATTGTATAACCTTGTATAAATATGTATACCTATGTATAATAGTGTATAAACTTCTATATTTAAAAAATCTGGTAGTGATGGTTGTTCTATTTTATTTCTTGTCTCAGCACCTGGATGTCCTCTTTTATTATTTGAGGAAGAGGGGAAAATATGGGCCGAGTGTTGCCATGCGGTTTACTACAACCAACTTTGCCTTTGGTAACAAAATCAACTCCCTATACAAAGATTTCAAAGTGAATCAAGATCCTTCAGTGATTCCTGACGGGCATGAGATAGAAGAGTACATCAGAGGTTATTATTGTGATGCAAATGTCCCGTGGCATACTGTTGACCACGTCTTATTCCTTATCTTTGTGAAGCGCGGAAGAGCAAAATTGGGACATTGGGTTTTGGGGGTGTTTACGTTCGTAGATAGATGCATCCACATCTATGACTCTAACCGTGGGGCTCTTAATGATAGACTTGTTTTGGATGCTGCATTACCTTATGCAATTCTGATACCTTACTTCTTGAAGAGTTCTGATTTTTATGTCGAGAAGAAGGGCATTGATTGGAACAATGGTGCATATACCGATAAATCCCATTCTGATGCTTTGCAGATTAATCTGGTTAATAATGTTCCCCAACAGATCAAATGGTAGGTTAATCTCAATTGTTTTACTATTTTACTATTAGTGTACCTATTTGAATCTGATTCGTTTCTTTTTAATTACAGTGATTGTGGTGCTTTTGTTGCTGGCTTTGCTGAGTATTTCATCCTTGGTAAAGAAATTCGAAAGGATAATTTTGACATTGAGACACTTCGCACCAGGTGGGGATCTCTGTTATGGGATTATGGAAGGAAAAAACAACAGTCTGGTGCAATTAGTGATGATGAAGTCACAGGGAGACTTTTGAAGAAGAGGAAGAGGGGGCGACCAAGAAAGTAGTTCTGTTATTTTCATTTTACTGTA
>NW_017697625.1:0-2927 GCF_001879085.1 Nicotiana attenuata | reverse complement strand
AATTTCCAATAACACAAGTTTAAGAGAAGAGTCATATTCATGTTCTTGACATAATTAAACTACCAGTTTTCCCTTTTTCATATTAAACAAGTGATCATTTCATATCTAAATGTAAGCATGTAAATCATGCACAATCATGCCTAGGTCGACGGCCCGCTCCAACAGAAAATAAATTGTGCACTGCCTAGGGTCGAGCGGCACGAACCATAGATGCATCTATTCTCACCGAGGCGATCGGCCCGATCCATAATCATCAAGAAAATATCAGGAAAGCACATAAGGCTCAATTACATACAAGGGAATTCCTACCAAGACTCAACAAACTCATGAGTTCACTTTTCATTTCCTCAAGTCTCTAGCAAATCATAAATGATCATATTGGCAATTTAAAACAAGAAATATTCCCCAATTAGACATGACGTGGGTCCTAAACTACCCAAACAATTATCATTATAGTAGCTACGCACGGACTCTCGTCACCTAGTACGTACGTAGCCCCCGCATTTAACAACAATTACTCATTTATAATCCTATGGGGACAATTCCCTCTTACAAGGTTAGAAAGGAGACTCACCTCGCTCCAAAGTGCACTTCCAATGTCCAAGAACGAGCCCAAGTCCTTAATTCGAAGCCGAACAATCCCAAACTAATCAAACGAAGTAAGAACTAGTAAATAAAGGCTTACAAGGTCGAACTCTAACTATTTAGGCAATTTTCTAACCATTAACACAAGTTTCCTAAATTCCGACCCCGGGCCCACGTGCCCGGATTCCGAGATTTTTTGAAGGAAGTTGTTCTCTATCACCTAAGGATCACAAATATATGATTTCTAGTTCATTACATGGCAAATTTTTATGATAAATTTTTAGTTTTATTAAAACCCTAGGTCTAGCTCAAATTCTTGATTTTTACTAAATTTTTGGTGTTTAATCTACCTAATATACATGTATTTAAGCTAAGGATGAAGGGAAATTACTTACCTTACCAAGTTATGTGGAAACCCTCTCTTGGAAGAACCCAAATCGCCTAAGTGTAGAGTGAAAAATGAGAGAAATGAGTTTGAGTTCGTATTAAATGAACCCTTCTGCCCCCAATTATTTTCGCATCTGCGGAAGTATTTCCGCTTCTGCGGAATTCGGCCGCTTCTGCGGCTTTTGGGATTTGGGGCTCGACCGCTTCTGCAGTCTGGGGGCCACATAGGCGGAACCGCTTCTGCGGTCCCTGGGCCGCTTTTGCGGTTTCCCCTGGCCTGCCCCTTCTCCGCTTCTGCGATCTAATGAACCGCAGATGCGGTTATGACAGAAGCAGCAAGCTTCAGTCATTTTCCAAATTCTAACTTCACTCGAGCCTCGCTCGTTTGACGCTCGGGGCTCCCATGCCCCGCCCGAACATACCGACAAGTCTGAAATCACGAGGCGGACCTACTCGAACCCTCGAAACACTCAAAACAACGCTAAATCGAGGAATCAACCCCAAAACCAAATGAATCAAATCATTGAACTTCAAGTTCTTAATTCTCCTCCAAAGGGTCAAAACGCCCTTAAACTACTCGAATTGACACCAAATTTTACGGGTAAGTCTTAACTGATATTTCGGACTTGTACCAAGTTTCGAAATCGAAATCCGAACCCGATACCTAGGAAAACAATGATTTCTTAGTTTATTTAAACCTTTGAAACTTTAACTTAACAATTTCACATAAAAATTCATTACTCGGGCTAGGGACCTTGGAATTCGATTCCGGGCATACGCCCAGGTCCCATATTTTCCCACGAACCCTCAGAAATTGTCAAATCACGATTCCGGGTCCGTTTCCCCAAAATGTTGACCGAAGTCAAACTTGACCTTTTTAAAGAAACTTAAAGAAGCAACTAGACTTATTCTTGCTCAAAACTCTTCTAAATTCCGAACCACCCGTCCCCGCAAGTCATAAATTAGCTAAAGCAAGTGCGGGAAATCTTATTTAAGGGAACGGGGTTCAAAAATGCAAAACGACCGGTCGGGTCGTTACATTCTCCACCTCTTAAACAAACGTTCGTCCTAGAACGGACATAGAAAAGTACCTGGACTGCTGAATAAGTGGGGATATCGGCTCCGCATGTCCTCCTCGGACTCCCAGGTCGCCTCCTCGACCGGTTGGCCCCTCCACTGGACTCTTACCGCAGAAATCCTCTTGGACCTCAACTGGAGATCCTGTCTATCAACAATGGCAACTGGCTCCTCCTCGTAGCCTAAGCTCTCATCTAACTGAATGGTACTGAAATCCAACACGTGTGAATGGTCGGCATGATACTTCCGAAGCATCGATACATGGAAGACTGGATGAACTCCTGATAAACTGGGAGGTAAAGCAAGCTCATAGGCAACCTCTCCAACTCGCCTCAACACCTCAAAGGGGCCAATAAACCTTGGGCTTAGCTTGCCCTTCTTCCCAAACCTCATAATGCCCTTCATTGGCGAGACTTTCAAGAGAACCTTCTCGCCAATCGTGAATGATACATCACGTGCCTTCTGATCCGCGTAACTCTTCTGCCTGGACTGAGTTGTGCAGAGCCTCTCCTGAATCAACTTTACCTTATCCAAGGCATCCTGTACCAAATCTGTGCCAAGTAACTTAGCCTCACCGGGCTCAAACCACCCAATAAGAGAACGACAACGCCGACCATACAATGCCTCATACGGGGCCATCTCTATGCTGGACTGATAGCTATTATTGTATGCAAACTCCGCCAAGGGCAAGAACTGATCCCACTGCCCTCCAAAGTCGATCACACATGCTCTAAGCATATCCTCTAAAATCTGAACAGTCCGCTCCGACTGCCCGTCGGTCTGAGGATGGAATGCCGTGCTGAGCTCTACGCGAGTCCCCAACTCACTCTGAACAGCTCTCCAGAAATGGGAAGTGAACTGAGGGCCTCTGTCCGATA
>NW_017697624.1:0-2927 GCF_001879085.1 Nicotiana attenuata | reverse complement strand
TAGTACATTAAAAAAAAATAAACTTAAGGCAAGGGGGAAACTGGAGAGTTCAATTCAAGAATGCAAGGGTTGAAATTACGGGACTAGTTCTAGTCTTCCTTTATGCGAGAGAATAATTGATTATGATATCAATAATCGTAATCAAATTTTGAAGGGCACCTAACTTTGTGTAATGTGTACTATTTCGTGAGCATTTGAAGTTAATAATGCAGATACCTCAGTGTTGCCTAATAACTGCATTCTCGAATATTAGGGTACAGAAATATATACAATTAGGCTTTAACATTCTCCTATGACAAAAGCAAAACTATTTACTGAGCACGGGGTAGCCTGATGCAGCTACCATAGATCGACCTATCTATGGCGTTTCATAGATGGATTCACACCTGGGCCCTTTTGAGTAACAGCACTACACTAGACATAACATTGAAATTTTATGTCTATAATGGGTATTTGAATGCACTAAACAACGTTAAATTTGTATTAGTGCTATACAATTTATACCTTCTTGAAGTTAAATATCAACCTCTTAACACTAGTCCTTTTCTAAGTACACAATTACATGATTTTCACCTAACACAATAGTACTTTTCAAACCTCTCTATAACACCTTTTTTTTTTGTATAACCAGAGATCTCGGGTTCGAGCCATGAGTATGGAAAAATCCTTAGTAAGGAGCGCTCTCCCCCCCACCACCGGATTGCCTGGGAGCCTACATGGCGCGAATTCGGATATAGTTGGGCTCCAATGCGGGTACCGGATACCGGATGGGAAACTAAAAAGAAAATGACACAAAGATAACAATGTTATTTCTTGTAGGGAGTCATGGCAAAGTCTATTTTCTCTTTGGATTTCCCTTCTATATAAAGTACTCATATTGGGGCCCGACTAAATTCGAGTTTGTGCTGGAAAGTCTTACATTTGAGTTTAAATGCTCCCTAACAAAGGCGATTTTATACCTAGGGATCGAACTCGAGACTGTTGAAAGAGAATACTTATCATTCCATAACAACTCTTATTAATAATCCCGGTAAAGTTTGATATTTAAGCAAAAAATAATAGGAGGACGGGTTCGTTATCCATATGAACGACGCCTACTGATACTCCGTCTGGAAAAAAAAAATTGTGGGAAGTTTTAGCACTAATATTCCACTCCTGGAAAATAGAATTAAACTGGGGTTATATTCGTTGGTCTTATTTCAACTTTATATAATTTTTTTGGAATCAACTACATTAACCACAACTTAACATATTTTACTGAATATAATCTAAGAAATTGCCAAATGAAGAACTAACTAAACACTACAAGCTACAAAAACAGTGATTAGGAAAGTTGGCTTAATTTACAAAACACTATAGAGACCCATTGAATCTCTTTAGGGGTCCTTTTGGGTAACCAACAAGGAGCGGTAAAGATTTTAGGTCTGAAAGCACGCGTTGTACTCTTTTTCCTTGAATCGGTTTTGTCCCAAATGGGTTTTCCGGCAAGGTTTTTAACGAGGCAACAATGGATCGTGCTAACTTAAAATAGAAGGCCGGTCATGAATCACTGTCACAGATCGCATCATCAGTATCTGAGGCTTCTTTCTATGATCAACCTCGAATACTGGGGGGGCATTACCCTAGGATATCGACTTTAGCAAGGAAAGAAATTTCGTGATTCAAAGGTCTCGATCGAAAGGATTTATTATAAGGGCCAAACGGTCAATTGAACTGTGCCCACATAGACTGCGCGAGCCCTGGCACAAAGCATGTACATGTGTATAACTATTATGCACAATTTTCTTGCATTTCTCAAGGAATTTCCTACATCCGATCTCCTAAAGGTATCGAGCCCAAGGGCCACCTTAATCCGAGTTCGAACAATCACTCTCTCTCGGGGACTACCGCCCGAAAAAAAAATCAGATGGTCCGGCTATCGGAGCTCGGGGGCACAAGACCTATTAGGCAACGCCAGAATCTTAAAGGCTATGGCCATCCCCACTCGGGGACTATTATCTTAGGCAAGTCCGGATAACTCGGGGTGACAAGCCCAATTGGCAGCACCCGAACTAAAAAGGCTACAGCCGAATTAAAACGATTCAGAGACGTTCGAGACCCGTAACGAAAACATCAAGGCCTTAAAATTTCATAACCGGTTCTAAAGGATACTTCGGCAAACTGATCTAAGAAATTATAAGTATGTTGGGGAAAAACTTCGAGTCACACCAAACCCCCACGATGCATTAAACAAAATAATGTTAAATGCAAGGCTTGTTCGAACCTCCGAACATAACCTAACCATTTAGTGCTAAGGCATTTTAATCTTTGCAAACATAAACAAGAAAGCAAAGGAAAAAATTCAGAAATTTCTGAAAAAAGCCTAAGTGGCCTAGTTTTCGCCAGGGGCCGCCTCGTCACCTTCGGGGTCTCCTCCGCCCTTGGACCTACTCAACCCCTTGGAGTCATTATCATCCTCGGGATAAGACAACTTTTGGCCTCGGCTTCGAGCTCCTTGGCACTTCCAATCTCGGCCGATAAGTCGAAACCCCGAGAACGAACATGGTCTCAGAGAACAAAGGGGACTCGGAGATGTCTATCACACCGAGTACATCCTTCGAGGCATTGTCCACTGCCCAGGAAGCCCCGACCAAGGCTCCCTCGTCGGCCTCCCTAACTTGAGGCAAAATATTTAAATGTAGTGCAACCCAAAAGCACTAATGTTGACTAACATATATATGCCGGTTAAATAGTTTTACCATGGTGATTGGACTTGATTTGGTCCGAGACCTCACTCCGAATCAAAACAGTGTGAGGATAGTAGTAGAATACCCCTGAGGGTAACAGTACGGCACAAGGCCCCAAACATGGCATTCAGCCCAAGTTAATAGAATCATTTCTAAAACACATAGGGATCATATAGAGTTTTTGATTAATTTGTATTAATC
>NW_017697623.1:0-2927 GCF_001879085.1 Nicotiana attenuata | reverse complement strand
GCACCTCTACCCCCACCCTTAGCTGGCGGAGCGGGCGGTGGAACACCTGGTGCCTGAACCATAGCACAGGAACCCTGCTGCAGCGACTGAGTACCCACTAATCTCGGACAAGACCTCCGAATATGACCATACTCACCACACCGAAAGCATCCACCTGAGTGATGCGGCTGAGGAAACTGAGACTGACACTGGCGGCCTGAATGGCCATCCCGAAAACTCTGGAGCGGCAGTGCACTGATAGGAGCTGGTGGTGCACTATAGGACTGCTGATCAGAATACAGCATGTGAGAACCACGGCCACCTGAAGCACCGTGGGAAACCTGAAGTGCCGATTGAAGAGGCCTAGGAGGATGGCCTCTACCATACGAATCCCTGCCTCCAGACGAGGTACCACTGAATCTGCCTGAATGACGAGGCCTCTTGTCAGACCCCTGACCACCTCCCTGTGACAAAACCATCTCAACCCTCCTGGCCACATTGGCCACCTCCTGGAAAGAAATCTCACTCCCCGCCTCCTTAGCCATCTGAAGTCGAATAGGCTGGATAAGTCCCTCAATAAACCTCCTCACTTTCTCTCTCTCTGTGGGAAGTATAAGTGGAGCATGACGGGCCAAATCAATAAACCTGGTCTCATACTCGGTAACAGTCATGGAACCCTGCTGGAGATGCTCAAACTGCCTCCGATAGATCTCCCTCTGAGTAACGGGAAGAAACTTCTCCAAGAATAGCTGAGTAAACTGCTCCCAAGTCAAAGCTGGTGATCCGGCTGGTCTAGCCAAAAAATAATCTCTCCACCAAGTCTTAGCTGATCCAGATAAGCGAAAAGTAGCAAAGTTGACCCCATTGGTCTCCACTATCCCCATGTTCCAGAGAACCTCATGACAGCTGTCTTGATAATCCTGGGGGTCCTCAGAAGATGCACCGCTGAAAGTGGCAGTGAAAAGCTTGGCGAACCTATCCAATCTCCACAAAGCATCGGCAGACATAGCTGCTCCATCACCGGTCTGAGCTACCACACCCGGCTGAACTGCTCCAACTGGATGAGTTGCTGGAGTCTGAAACTGGGGAGCCATCTGCTCCGGAGTGCGAGTAGCAGGAGTCTGGGCTCCTCCTCCAGCCTGAGAGAGAGCTGGTGCTACAGGAAGCAAGCCTACCCGGGTGACACTCTCCATAAGGCCCACTAGACGGACCAGAGCATCATGGAGTACTGGCTAGCAATAAACCCCTCTGGGACCTGAGCTGGGCCCACCGGAACTGTCTAGGCCGGAACCTCATCATCAAAGTCAACCTGAGGCTCCGCCGCTGGTGCTGCTGCTATGGGCTGAGCTATGCCCCTACCTCAGCCTCTAGCACGGCCTCGGCCTCACCCTCTGCCCCTCGTGGGAGCTGCTGCTGGGAGCTCGGGCTGCTGATCAGCGGATGAGGAAGCGCGTGTTCTCGGCATCTGCGAAAGAACAGAGTATAAATTCAATTAGCATTGAGAAACCAAACCACACGACAGGAAAGAATAGATGTGAAATTTTTCCTAACTCTGTAGCCTCTGGGGATAAATACAGACGTCTCCGTACCGATCCCTCAGACTCTACTAAGCTTGTCCGTGAATTGTGAGACCTATGTAACCTAGAGCTCTGATACCAACATATCACGACCCAGATTTCCCACCCTCGGGAGTCATGATGGCGCCTACTCGAGAAAGCTAGGCAAGCCAAGCATTATAGATTCACTAACTCTTTTATTAACACTTTTTAACAGTTTAATTCATCATGCGATCAACAGAGAAATATTAACATTAATTTAATACACGCGGAAGACATAATATGATAACTTAGTCAAAAACAAGTACGACAACATCAAGTACATCTCTACCCAGAACCGGTGTCACAATATCACGGACCGTCTACGAATACTACAAACAATTGTATGGAAAGAAAGATATAATCTGTCTCTAAAGTAAATGAAAATAGAATATAAGGATAGAGGAGAACGTCGGGGCCTGCGGACGCCTGCAGGACTACCTCGGGATCTCTAACTAGACTGAAGGCAGCCACCCAAAGCTATGGTCCAAAAGCTGCCACTCCGGGATCTGCACACACTGCAGAGTGTAGTATCAGCACAACCGACCCCATGTGGTGGTAAGTGCCTGGCCTAACCCCGGCGAAATAGTGACGAGGCTAGGACCAGACTACCAACTAAACTTGTACAGTTATACAATATACAGCGGAAAATAAACAGAAATAAACAAGTAAATATGGGAGGGGGAAACATGCTGTGGGGGAGTATCATTTACCAACAGTAATTAAAGAGAAAAGCATAAAGAACAATTTAAAACTCACAGCAACAAAATCAGGAATTCGTAACCAATCAACAAGTACTTCTATTATCTATTGTTGCGGCGCGCAACCCGATCTAAATCATAAAAACACAGTTGCGACGTGCAACCCGATCCATATTATTTATCACTGTTGCGGCGTGCAACCCGATCCATTTATATTATTGTTGCGACGTGCAACCCGATCCAAACATAAAGTTGTTGCGGCGTGCAACCCAATCCAAATATAATATTGTTGCAGTGTGCAACCCGATCCACATAAACAGTTCAACACCAATCACACAGAGAGTCCCCGCAAGGGATCAATAAAGAAACAACACTATCCCGGCAAAGGGAATCGACATTTTTAAGTAAATACGTCCGGGCAAGGGAAAATCACCTATAACCAAACTTGTTCCAACATCTGACTTCCTCAACTAGCACCAATACTCAATCATAAGTAATTTCCATGAGAATAATCATAATCCTTGCTCAACACAGAGAATCAACAACTTAGGCATTCGTAGTATTTATCAAGAACACAATAATTTCAATTTAAGACTCACGGTCATGCTTGACACCAACGTATAGATACTCGTCACCATGCCTACACGTCGTA
>NW_017697622.1:0-2928 GCF_001879085.1 Nicotiana attenuata | reverse complement strand
ATGGGCGAATTGAGAATGGTGACTGGCCGGAGTTTCTTATCAGTGAGTTTGTTTTCCTTTTGTGTTCTTATTTTCTCCAGTTCTTACAAGTTTAATTCATATTTTGGCGCTAATAATTCAGTATTGTTTAATATAACTTTGAGTCGTGTTCTTTTAGTTTAGTTCAATCATAGCTAATTATTGTTATTAGAGCAAATGTTTAGGTTAGTTCATGATTTTAGTAATTGTCTCTCCCCTGTTATCGTAATATTCTTTTAATTAAATTGTTGCTCACTGATTTTGCTCTAAATTCAGTATCGTTTGAGTGTGATTAGTAGTTTGTTTTTAGCAGAAATGTTGGAGTTGATTATTGTTTGTTAACTTATGGAATAATAAGAGTTGGTTAAGGATTATATTGTTACTACTGAAATTCATGTTTTGTTAGTTGACCATGGATTTATCAGAGTGGGGGTAGTTTAGTGATTCTAAAAATATTCAGGGGTATACGGGTAATTGGAACTGGATAGGAAGATAATAGACTATACCAGAACCTCTTAGATTATTCTAGAATGTGGTTTTAGTGTATGTTTCGGCAAAAATAGAGGTAGTTACTTGTGTAACAAGTTTAAAAATGAGGTACTAAACGGAAATGAGAGGAGGACTAATATGAAAAAGGAAAATCTGAAGTTGCACTTCTTAGTGCCTATAAAAGGGTACTCAAATGCCTTGGTGAGGGGGTTTTTGGGGCAGCCATAAAACATTCCCCAAAAAGCATCTGCTAATTTTCAGATCCAGAATTTAAAATCCAAGTTCCAAAAAAACCAAAACAAGAGAAAATCTAGTAGAAAAACCAAAAACAGTTACTGCTCCATTGGGATTTTCAGTCTAATTTCAAGTTTTCCTAGTTCAAAGTCTGGTGTTTGAGGTTTCAGAGACATAGGAATGGATTTCGAATGGTTTTAGATCCAATTAAGCTAGGTTTTGATTGAGTTTGAGATTTACTGAAGTTGCTGAGTGCATCCTGGGTAGTTTTCAAGGTCATTTGGTCTGTTTGGAACTGATTCGAGTTGATCTATCATTTTCGGTTGGTTTCAAACTATTTTCTGGGCTCTGTTTCAACTTCCTGAGTTGTGTATTGTTGCTGTTTGATCATCTCTTGGTCTACTGTTGCATTGCTGTGGCTGATTTCTTCTTCCTCTACTTATATTTCGATCTCCAGGTACACTCCCTTGATTTGCTTCCATGTAACTCCAAGTTGAAGTTGAAATGAAAATTGCTACCAGATCTCTGCACTTTGGATGCAATCTGATATAGTTAAGTTGTTTAAATTGTTACTCGTTGCTAGTTGATTAAGATGGTATTGATTTGAGCAATAGACTGGGTTGTAATAACGTGGACCGTTAATTGGGATTGCCCTAAGTTAATCTGAACTATATGTTGCAACTGACTGTCAGTCAGCTTAAGGATCTCGTGTTTGTTAAACGGTTAAATTGATGTGTGTGGAATGAAATTAGCTGTAGCTAACTTAGTTTGTATGTTTAGTATAGAGTTCTCGAACTGTAGTAATTTGAGCTGAAATCATCCTTCAGTTTTAGCTAGTTTAATTTTGTTCCTGTTAATTTAATTATTAAAGTCAGAAGGCAATTGAAATAGGAAGTCACTTCGAGTCCTTGAATTCTCATGTGTACTGACAGTTAAACTTGCATGAGACCCTGAATCATTTGATCATTGATTTAACATTCTCAATATATGTCTTCTTTCACCTTAATAGTATCCAATAGCTCATCAAAAGATAAGTAGAAATAATCTGAGCTTTAAGTTGAAATCAAAAAGGTTTAGTTGTTTCATCAATCTGAATAGGTGAATCACATTTCTCCTTTGCTGTAAATGGTGAAATACGAGTAACTTGAAGGTGTCCATGAATACTTGAAATCCAGTTTGAATGGGCGATCAAGGCTTAAAAGCCTGTCTCGGATGGACTGGGCTCCGACGCACTTCAGGCGGCCAAGTTTGGCTTTAATTAAACGCCCGTGTAAACCTGGGCTCAGGCCTAAGACAGGTTTGCTCTCGTGAGTGCCTGGATTTTGGTCCATTTAAACGGGCTGTGCTTCAGGCCCAAGTTGGCTGACAGTTTAAGTAGCGTGAATCCGTTGACCTCAAATATAGTCGTTATTAATTAGGATTGCTTTTCTTTATTTTAGAGACAAGAATAAATAGAAAAATCATAGTTTCTTTAGGACTGGTCTTTAAATAAAAACGAGATGAGCCTCGCTAAATAAACAAACAAATTGCGGGGCCCTCGATAAATGTTTATACAAAATACCTAGACTTCGGGATGGGCCGTTTAACGAATTTCACGGCCTTTCCCAAAGATAATAACGCAATTGTCTCTTTAGGCACGCACTTTAAATAATTTTACATTCCTAAATACGGGTGCACATTTATGTGACCCTGTCACGACCCCAACCCCGGTCGTGATGGCTCCCAACACACTGCTAGGCAAGCCCGACCATTTACACAACCTTGACCAAATAACCTAGGTGGATAAATGAATATTCACAAGTAAAAACAACAATTTAAATGCGGAACCTCTGAAATAATTTCTAACATTCAAACATCCCAAGATAAAATACTAAATAGCCCGCAGATCTGGTGTCACGAACATGAGCCTCTAAAACGGAATATTCACCTATCACAAGTCTGTCTAGGAAAGAAAAATACGAATAAAAGGATAAAATGGATGGGAGAGATCAAGGCTGCGAACGCCATACAGCTACCTCGATACTCCCGGATAAATGCTGCTCCGCTAAACAAGTCCTCACTCACCCTGTGGTGTACCTGAATCTGCACACAAGGTGCAGGGAGTATTGTGAGTACTTCCAACCCAGAAAGTAATAAACATAAATAAGGGTTGAGAGTAAGAAATCCTGGACAGGCACAAAGTAAGCT
>NW_017697621.1:0-2928 GCF_001879085.1 Nicotiana attenuata | reverse complement strand
GCAAGATACAATATGAATCTCCATCTTGGGCAGCCTTTGTTGTTGCATATAATCTGCTCTAGTCCTCTCTTGGAAAATCTCCTCTCAGTTGATTGTACAATCTCCTGATAGAGAATGTTTTGTCATTAACTCCTTCCCAATATCCAACCCAGCTTCAGTTATATATTTGCCAGCTTGCAGTATCTTCCTAACAATCCATGAAGCTTGCTTCACATCCACTTGCCATGGAATCTTTCCTTTTATATAGTAGACATGCACCCACCTTATCCACAGTTTATCCTTCTTCTCACAAATATTCCATAAGTGTTTTAATAGTGCTGCTCTATTCCATGTACCAAGATCAGTGATATTTAGTCCACCTTTAGATTTTGGCCTGCACATTTTATCCCAAGCCACCAATGCTTTTTTACTTGCATTAGTGTCACCAGTCCAAAGAAATCTCCTGCAAATGCCTTCAACCAATTAGACAATTTTCTTTGGCAGTGGAAAGATCTGCCACCAGAAAGCTTGAATAGCTATTAACACACTCTTTATCAACTGTAGCCTCCCTGCATAACTTAGGAATTTCACTGTCCATTGCTTAATTCTCCCCAGCATTTTATCTAGTAGAGGTTGACATTGGTTTACTGACAGTCTCTTTGAACTCAATGGAACTCCTAAGTATCTAAAAGGAAGTTCACCAATGGTTAACCCAGTAACTTGAATAATTTCCTGCTGCACTACTGTTGGAACTCCACCAAAGTACATGAACTTTTACTCTTGGTTTGCAACAAGGCCTGATGCTTTTGAAAAACTATTGAAACATTCATATAGCAGCTGTATAGATATCACATCACCTCGACAGAACAGTAACAAATCATCTGCAAAACTAAGCTGGACAATACTCAGTTTTTCACACCTTGGATGGTAGTTAAAGTTAGGCTTCTCCTTCAATTGTTCCAGGATTCTAGTCAGATATTTCATTGCTAGTACAAACAATAATGGAGATATTGGGTCACCCTGCCTCACCCCCCTTTTTGCTTCAAATGGCACAGTAGGACTACCATTAACAGTGATGGAGTATGACACATTTCTGATGCACTCCATAATCCATCCTATGAATATCTTAGGAAAACACAGTCCAGTTAATACTTGCTCCAGAAACACCCATTCAAGTGAGTCATATGCCTTTTGCATGTCAATCTTGATCATGCATCTAGGTGAGACCCCTTTCCTACCATAACCCTTTATTAACTCATGACTGAGTAGAACATTGTCTATCAAGCCTCTACCTGGGACGAAAGCTGCCTGGCTCTCATCCACCAGTGTATTCATCACTTGTCTCAATCTGCTTGTCAGCATTTTAGATATGATCTTATATATTGTGGTGCATCATGAGATTGGTCTATACTCTCTGATTGAGGTTGGGTTCTTTACTTTAGGAATAAGAGTGACTGTTGTGTTGTTGATTGGCCTGAACATTCTCCCAGTAGTAAAAAATTCTAGCACTGCATTTGCAATGTCATCTCCAGTAACGTTCCATGCTTTCTTAAAGAAACATGCATTAAACCCATCTCCTCCAGGTGCTTTCATGTCATCTATTCCCTTTAGTGCATCAATTACATCTTCTTTTGTGAAAGGGGCTATAAGCTGCAGCTGCTGTCTTCTAGTGAGTACTGCTCCATTCCTTATCCAGCCAGGATTAATAGCTGGTATACTACCATTAGCAGTTCCTAGTAAATGCTTATAGAACCCAACCACTTCAGCTTCAATGCTCTTACCATCTGTCAAGACATCTCCATTGCTATTAATGAGCTTTGTAATTTGATTATGTGCTTTCCTTCCTTTCATGCTAGCAAAGAAGTAGGCACTGTTAGTATCTCCCAGCTGTAACCACTGAATTCTTGATTTCTGCTTGTATATGGACTCCTCAATCTTATCCCACTTCTCTAGTTGTAATAGCAATTCCTTCTCTTCCTCAAACAGATCATTTGGTGCATTAGCAGTCTTCATTCTTCCTTGTATGCCATCCAGCTCTTTTCTGATAGTACTTATCTTCTTTGTGACATTCATGAACTCCTTTGTGTTTAACTGTTTCAAAGCTGCTCTTACAGTTTTCAAGTTCTTCCATATAGCTTCCATACCCCCATCCTTCAATTTCCAGTTGGTTTCCACAATCTTCCCAAAGTCAGGGTGATCAGACGTACAATTATAAAATTTAAAGGGCATTTTCTTGTTATCACAGCTTACCTCTATCTCAATCCCCAGTGGAGAGTGATCTGAGAGCAGAGGGTTCATTATTTGAACTTGTCCAGGAGGCATATTAATCATCCAGCTATCATTAACAATTGCTCTATCAATTCTACTATACACATGGCCATTTGTCCATGTATATGTCTTGCCCACTGTAGGTATCTCTGCGAGATTACAATCTTCTATTACTTCTTTGAAATCCTTTGTTTCATTATAATGTACTTCACTACCATGCATTCTGTCATCAGCCCACAGTGTTGAATTAAAATCTCCCATTAACAACCAAGGTCCCATGCTTTGCCTTGCTATGTTTCTAATTATTTCCCATAATGATTTTCTATCCTGCACACTATGTAGCCCATATATTGCTGAAAAATAGAACTCCTTATTATTCCTCAGAACTTTCACTGTACCATGTATAACCTGGGAATATGTCTCCAGTACTGTATAGTTCAGTACATTTGGATTCCATATTACCCAAATTCTTCCTTTACAGGAACTTGACACATTGTGACACCATTTCCATCCTGGCAGTAGCTTTTCAATGATCTTCTCTGCTTTTGTATCTTTAACTCTATGCTCACATATTGCTATCATATCTACCTTATACTCCTTCATAAACACCTTTAACTCCTTGTGCTTAAACACTTTATTGAAACCCCTTACATTCCATGTGACTATCATGTTAATATTGCT
>NW_017697620.1:0-2929 GCF_001879085.1 Nicotiana attenuata | reverse complement strand
CTGTAACTCGGGTCTCGAACTCTACAATACAACTCAACCCGGTTAAGCCGTAGTTCATATATCCTGTGCGGTGACAAAGATGTTCCTGTATCCATAACTGCAAAAGCAAATTGCAACCTTGAAAGAATTTCTCCCCTTCTCGACATTTGGTCAGAGCTCGGTATATTTCTGCTACAATCAGGGGAACCACTATGCTAGTAGGTTTCTTCATAGCAACATCTAACATTCCTACTAGGCCAAGGTCTATGTGACCATCTTTTCTAGGACAAACTACCACTCCCAAAAAGGCCACCATGAAGGCTAATCCCCGTCGGGCTTCCCATTTGTCCTTATTTCCAGCATGTGTTAATCCTGTATTGGGTTCCTCAAAACCTTTGGGGTTACCATACCGGTGATATAGGAAATGTAGTGTACAACACCCTTCCGCCAGATGGGGGACCTGAATATCCCGACTGATGTTCAACAAGTCCAAAAACCTATGAAGAGTTATCGGTCGTGGGGCCAAAGGGTATCTACCGCGGAAGTTCCCGTTAAGACCGGCATATCCGGCAATTTCTTCCAATGTGGGTGTGAGTTCAAAATCTGAAAACCGAAATACATTACGGGTCGGGTCCCAAAATGGTATTAATGCCTCAATGACATCCGTCCTTGGCTTGATTTTCAATAAATCTACGAGACCGCCCAGGCTTTTGACCACAGTATCTCTGCTTCCTTTTCCCAAGTCATGCCACCACATATGGAGTTTCAAAGGGATCTCGCTCAGGACTGAGAAGGTTTCGATGTTACTTGAGTTCATCCTGCACATTTATTTAGGGGGATTTAATGATTCATGTTGAAAAATGGCTATTTGTGCAAAAAATTCTTTATTTAGAAAATAAGGACTTGGATTTGCAAATACGGCCTTTCAGCACTTCTGGGAGGAAGATTTTAAGGCTGTGCCTGCAAACCATTTTAAAAAAAATGACTCAGAACGGCCTTCCGGCGTCCTTTTGGGGACATTCGGCTTATTTTAGACAGGAATGGCATCACCTGACTTAATTTGGCTATTTTTGAAAAAGGAAGGTTGGACCCGATGAGGGTTGCCTACGTATCTCACATCCGGTGAGAATCAAACCGGCGTAGTTCGATCAGATTTGCCTAAACCGAAACTATTTTGATCAACAAATTTTCTTTCTATATTTTTTCAAATATATTTTTCATTTTTCAAAAATCCGGCAGCATTTTGGTACTATTTGGGCATTGGGGTTTTCCAAAACAGATAGTTACCCTCACTTAGTCCTAACACTGCTTATTTTCTCAATTTAGACGAGCCGGTCGACATGCAAATCCGAGCAAATAAATGTGCAAGTAGCACGTAAGATGCATCAGGATGGTCAATTTATTTCAGGTCACCTGTCCTAGACGGACCCAACCCCTGTGTTGAGTCCCCTAAGTCAAATGCACATGATGCAAACAACGTCCTACTAGGGATCCGGCATGAGGTTTTGTTCTTCTAGGTTTAACCCTAGGTTTATTGGTCTAGACCTGGCTTACCCGAGCGGACAGCTCGAGCCGAGGGGGGAGGCAGCGTACCGGGGATACAGAAGCTCCGCCGGCTTTGCAACTTATCCAACCTCGTTCTAAATGGGAAAAGACTTTAAACAGAAGAGAAGCTACACGAAGTGCACCCTTCTCCATGATGTAGAAGACTCAGAAAGAGGAAGGGATTCGCGACAGTTTATATATACAACTTCAACAAAATATCAAAACGGTAAAGCATGTAGCACATATAGCATGGAACATGTAGAAAAATGAGATAAAGCCAAATATAACAATTGTACTAAGCTCGAATTCTTGAACCCTGAATCGAAATTCTGGGTTCGGGTCCCCAGCAGAGTCGCCAGAGCTGTCACACCTCCCCTTTTTACACACCTACCCCGAAGGATAATGTATGAGGGAGTTTTTCCATTTAAAGTGACATTATTCGAAATGGGATTATTTATTTATTTTTCAGAGTCGCCACTTGGGATAGGATTAGCCTTTGGTGTCCCAAGTCACCGGTTTAATTTGAATCCCAAATCGAGGAAAATTTCGACTTCCCAATTGGAGTTTGCGAACCAGAAATTCTGAATAAGGAATTCTGTTGACCCGAGGGAAGGTGTTAGGCACCCCCGGATCCTGTGGTTCTAGCACGGTCGCTTAAATTATTATAAATGGCTAAAATCTGATTTTTATACATGTTCAAACCTATAGTGCAATTTACCGCTTGTAGTTTATTTTACGGAATTGAACGCCGTTTAAGAGCGTGCTTTTGGATCACGTCACATGAAATGCACCCGGATCCTCAACACCTCTTATTCAACGTTTTGGGATTTGGATTTGGGTCGCATGGGATGCACACCCGAGTTCAGGAAGGTAAAATTATTAAAAGCGCGCCTAAAGTGACTAGCGTCTTATTAGCTTTGCGGGAAGCCATGAAAATTCGCTAAATGGCATGTCCCGAATTCTAAGATATTTCAATTAAGTATTTAATGAGGGCCCCCGCAGTTTATATGTTTTGTGCAGCGAGGCTCATCTCACTTATTTATTTAAAAGCTATCCTAAAGAGACTATCGTTTTCTAGTATGAAATGTCTCCAAAAGGGCCTAGTTAATTAATTATGGCAAACTAGCAGTCGAGTAATTCGGGCTTCAAACTTAAGTCCATACTTAAACAAGAGGAAAACCTCTTAATTTAAATATGCTACTTAGCTTTAGAGGCCCAAACTATAATTCAAATTCAAAATCCTTAAATCTAATAGCTTCAATAAGCAAGATGGGGCTTTTCAGTGTGCGGGGCCTCAACAACCAGCCCATGATACTCGATTTTTATGTTTAGAGCTATTTATATCATTGTCTCAAACATGGGCCTTAAGGCTGGCCCAACTCGACATCCAGCAAGACCTGGAATT
>NW_017697619.1:0-2929 GCF_001879085.1 Nicotiana attenuata | reverse complement strand
GTAATGAATGTATGTAAAGGGTAGAAAGCATGCCTATAGGATCTTTTATAATTCTGAATTTTTGCGCTTAGAAAGCATGCCTATAGGATCTTCTATAATTCTGCATTTCTGCATGTAGAAAACCTGCCTATAGGTCATTCACAATTTCTGCACTTCTACATTTAGAAAACATGCCTATAAGTTTTTCTACGCTTCTGCACTTCTGCATTTCCGCATTTTAGAGATCATGCCAATATGTTCTGCATATAAAATCATGCCTTAAGTTTTTCTGCATATACACACCATTAGGTAAACAATCTTAGGCTTAATAATAACCAACTCATTCTAGAAATCATGTCTATAGGACTCTTGCATTTATATAACTGTTTTAAAACTAATGACACTTAGAGATCATGCCTATAGGAGCAAACCAACTGAATCTGAATCGTCCATCTCGCTAGTAAGTCTAGAATCAGTGGTAAAGTCGTTTTAACATCTGCAGAACTTTTGTTTGTTTCTAAAATCAATAATCCTCCTTAAAATCAGTATGCCTTCTGCATTGTTAGATATCCTGATCACAGATCTCACCTAGGCAAGCCAGTAGGTAATTGATTAACTGTATCAGTTCTGATAACTACATCTAGTCAAGACTAATTCGGACTCCTCATCTGAGAAATATGTGATGAATCAGCCTATCCTACGCCTTAATTTAATTAATGACCTAACCAGTATCTGAAGTCATGCTATGTATTTGCATTTAAGTGAGGAGGCCTGTCTGAGCCCTATTGCTGTTTGTCTCCCCCTATTTGACTATATGTTTTGATTGTCGCCTAGATTTTTATCCTTTCTTGAACTTCTAAAAGGCCCCAATTCCCTTCCCTTTAGGACTAGTAGTTTCAATGCCTCCGGAACTGATAGGATCGGGATGGGTAATAGCATGCAATAAGTAACGATACCATTCCGCGCTTCAATACCTCAACAGGGTGGGAAGGGTAGACATGGAGATGATGATCGCGCGATAACACCATGCGTACGATTGTGTACCGGTGTTGTGTGGATGATCCATGTATTTTTCAGACCTAGGACCTCCCTTCCTTTATGTAATTATTTTAGATTGACAATTTTCAGTTCTTTAAAATTCTGCATTTTGTTTCAGTCATTAAAATTTCCCCTTTAATTTTTGCACTGTCCTCTTCTCCTAAATAAAATTTTCTGATCACCCACTTCTGTATCTGATTGTTTATATTCATTATCTGGTCCTTTTTTTTGCACTTAGACATTCTTTCAAATAACTAGGAAATCACTTATTCAAAATTTCAGCATGCTTAGTAACCATTATACATATCTACTCGAGGTCCTATGTGAAATTTGTCTTGTATGCTTACTTGCTTTAAAGTCACAATTGTAGCATGGCCGGGAACCGTACTAGTGGATCTTGAGGGGTGCCGAACACCTTCCCCTCGAGATAATTTCTAGCCCTTACCCAAACTCTGGTTTTCCAACTCAAACCCTTCTTAGTGTCCTAATGCACTTAATCATTAGGTGGCGACTATTCAAACTTCAAAACCCAATTCCCAAAAGGGGAAGGAGTTGTCCGCCCAAATGTCGTAAACCCGATTTTGCCTTTTAAAAGAGGAAAAAGGGGGCATTCGACAACATGGCGACTCTGCTGGGGATTTTCTTTTAGGCTTTTACCATTACATGTTATTTGTGACTTTATTGCTTCTTTATTGCTTTTATTTAACATCTTTATTTCTCTTCTACTTCGAAACTGACTTGGCTTTTGTTTTCTTTTCTTGCTTTTACCGCTTTCCTTTATTATTGTTGTAATCATGAGTAATTATTGTAATTATTATTTTATGAACGTGCAAATATGTGACAATTTGTTCCATTCTTGTAAATGCATCTTCAACATCATATTCCACTCGTGCCAAACAAATACCATATCAACGCTTATAATGAGTGGTTGCGCCCTTCCAATATATCACCCCCTAAATTTGGTAAAGGTGTATTTGCGATAAAACCAGTCGATCAGCGGTGCAGTCGACGGTTCCGTGCCTTTCCCTCTTGAGTTGTCCGCTCAAGGGTACTGGTCTAATACCCCATATAAACCTTACTCTGTTTTAACTGTGCATGCATCACTGTCAAACCTAGTCGAGTCGGTTATGCTGTCCACATAATGACTCTTTAAGATAGCCTTGTCCAAAGTCCACTGGGTTTCCTTGGAACCCAAACGGACGCCACCATATTCTGTGCATTTATTTGGAGAACTAAATGTCGTTTATGCTAATTATTGGTTTAAATAGTCGAGTCCGGCAGGGTAAGGGCCTAACACTTGTTTTGCAGAAATGAGGCACGAAGTCCCCAGATTCAGCATGGTAACCAACATTCACCCAAGGTTGCTAAGCTGGTGGGAAGACTTTCACTCCAGTGACCAGACTCTCGTCCGCAAATACTTGGGAAATTTGCCTTCCCTTTTGGAAATCCAGCCCGACAACAAAATCATAGAGGCTGCAACTTTATTCTGGGACAGTGATAGATTAGTGTTTCGCTTCGGGGACCTTGAAATGATCCCTTTGCTCGAAGAAATAGGAGGGTTAGCTGGTATTCCTTGGGAGACTCCGTGTTTGCTTATGCCAGAAAATCGCAAGGGTAGGGGTTTCCTCAAGATGATGGGACTAAAGAAAAACCCAGACTTGACTTATTTGAAGGACCCTTACATTCCTTTCGAATATCTATATGAGAGGTACGACCATAGCAAGTCCTACCGCACCTACCCAGATGAATTTGCCCTCACCTCATTGGGGCATATCCACAGAAGAGTCTTCATCTTCATATTCTGCTTTTTGGGGATGATAGTATTTCCCATGAAGAAGGCTAGGATCCATACCAGACTGGCCATGGTTACCAGGACTCTAATGGAAGGGATTGGCGGGTAGCCTTTCAGCAT
>NW_017697618.1:0-2929 GCF_001879085.1 Nicotiana attenuata | reverse complement strand
CATAAATATCGGGTTAAAGAAACATAACCCAATCAAAAATACTCGAAAAGTACTAAAATTCACGAACGTTGGTAAAACCCCGAGCCCCGGACCCACTTCTCGAAAAATTCCGAAAATCACACCAACGGATTCCTCGTCTCGCCCCGAGTCAGTACATATAAAGTTTACCGAAAACGGAGCTCAGATGGCCTTTCAAATCCTAAAAATTCGTTTTCAAAAACCAAGCCCTAGTTCTTCACAATTTCTACCCACTTTCATGAATTTGAGTGTTGATTCTTCCATAAAATGGTGTTTTCTAGTCAAGAGACTCACCTCAAATCAATACCCGTTGAAATCCCCGTCAAAATCGATCAAAAAGCTCTCAAGGCGGTGTAAAAATGGTGGAAAAATGATGGGTTTCGCGACTGAAATAACCCTTAAAACTATTCTGTCCGCCCAGTCTTTCCTCTATGCGATCGCAACACTACTAATGCGATCGCATATCACAATCTCAAACCTCCCAAAAATTCCTTCTACGCGATCGCAGAACACCCCTTGCAATCGCAGAGCACTCCTTTCCTCTTCTACGCGATCGCACACCTAGCCACGCGACCGCACTGACCAAACTCCCAGACCTATGCGATTGCAGAGCCCTTTATGCGATCGCATAGTGCAAAAATCTGAGCTCCCTCCAATTCTTCTATGCGATCGCAGCCCTGTGCTCGCGATCGCGAAGACCTAATTTGCTCTGCAAATTTCTGCTGCATTTTTCAACATCAAAAATCCCCGTTAGCCATCCGAAATCACCCCGAGGCCCTCGGGACCTCAACCAATAGCACCAACATACTCCAAAACATCATACAAACTTGTTCCAATCACCAAAACACGTCAAACAACACAAAATTATCAAATTACCACGGATTCAAGCCTAAGTTAAACTAAAACTTCCGAAACTTGCATTTGACCAAAAACCCGACCTAAACACCTCCGAATGATCTGAAACTTTGCACGCATATCCAAAATCACCTAACGGAACTACTGCAACTCTCGGAATTCCATTTCGACCCTCGGATCAAAATCTCACCTACCATCCAGAATTCGCCAAAATCCAACCTTAGCCAATTCAAGCCTAATTCTACACCGGACCTCCAAATTCAATTCCGATTGCGCTCCTAAGTCACAAATCATCCCCCGAAACTAGTCGAAGCATCGGAAATTCATTCTGAGCCTTCTAACTCATAAGTCAACATTCGGTTGACTTTTCCAAACAATCCTTCTCATAAAGATACTTATTGTCTCATTTCTAACCGAACTCTATCTGAATTACTTCAAATTCTCCAAACACATATAATGAAACATATAGAAGCATAAAACGGGGAAAACGGGGCGGTAACTCCCGTAACGACGGGTCGGGTCGTTACATCCTCCCCAACTTAAACAAATGCTCGTCCTCGAGCGTATCCAGAGTTGTTCTAGAAGCCAACCAACAGCTGAACGATCTTACCAATCATATACCCGGGGTGATCCCTCGCCACCCTATCTCGCATAGACCCGATAACACAATATAGCCGAACTTCCACAGTCCCTTTAAGCCATAAACCATAGAACCACGTTGCACTTTCCGAAAAATCATACCCAAGATCAGAAATTCACATCTATACTCAGAGTAAGCCCGAACCAGCTGTAATAACCCATACTTGCACCCTCAGGTGAAACATATGATATACCGCCTAAACCAAACACTCGGAACTATAACTTCTATTCACAGCAGTTGTCCCCAGCAACCAATTACCGGCAGAGAACCTCTCACTAGCTAAAGCCTTATTCCAACACTCTCATATACTGCCAACGATGAATGAAACACGCTATAAACCGTAATCATCTCTCAGATCAACCATTCATGAAACCACTTCCCTTGACTGATATCACAACAGATTTCCGGGTCAAACCTCGATATTATCTTCCTAACAAGCTGAGATCAAATCTGTCCGTATGCATTAATGAACCGAACGATCACCTCGAATCCAACACCACTCTGGTGATATGATATCTCCATACAAGCCTAAACCACAACCTGCATAATACACGCACCCGTAAGAAATGGTCTGAACATGCTCAAATCGGGACAAACGGCTCCAACGAAAGAGCTGTACCTCAAGCTCGTCAATACCATTACAACACAAGGCTGAGACTCCGTCTCGCATCGTAGAAATATAACAGCTGAATCTACCTCGAAAGGTCATAACTCCACGTAGCCTCGCTACAATACGCGATCCTATCCCAACACTGTTACACATGAAACGCCTCCAGACACTGGCATCCGCCACGAAGGCCCACTCAAGAACATCAATCCTTTCCAGCCATCCGCTGGTCCTTGAAATAAAAACCATTCTACTAGAACATAGTCTAATGCACCTTGCCACGCAGGCTGTGGCATTTTCCGACATAGCCCATAATGCAATAGTTCAAAAATCTTCCAACGCTAAGAGAACCAGTCTGAATTCCAACATCACAACATAGCCTGTACATCAGAACTCCATATAACACACAATTCATCATACCTGATCCCAGTTTCCACTATGCGAATACATGCACACATTTGATACTCCTTCATTCCACGACAGATACTCGATATTTACCTGTGCTACCGCGCAAACTCGAATACCACCAGTGGACCCAACAAGAACATACCGCACTACTGCCGAAATATAATCAGTTTAATCACATTATCTTTTTCTGAGACATATACTCTCATCAAATCACTTTCACTTAGCAGTATCTTTTTCCCCAATCATTCGAAGATCATTTATCTAATCACTTAGGAGGAATCACTACACATCCCATGCTCTGCATGACATATACAGGTCTTGTTCAAATTCTTACAGTACTGACACGACGGATGAGACCTGTACACATTCATAACTACAATCGAAACACAATTCATTAGTTC
>NW_017697617.1:0-2929 GCF_001879085.1 Nicotiana attenuata | reverse complement strand
CCGCAAATAGGAGCACATAATCAATTATTCCACCTATGGGGACAATTCCCTCTTACAAGGTTAGAAAGGAGACTCACCTTGCTCCGAAGACTCATAATCCGCATTCTACATTCTTCCGAAGGCTTGAACTGACGCACATTGCACCAAAACTAGCCAATTAACGACAACTAATGAGAACATACTCAAATACTCGTTAACAATTCAAATTATACAAATTCCCAACTCCGCTTAGTGAAATGACCAAAATGCCCTCGGGCCCACGTGCCCGGAATCCGAAATTTTTCGAATATAAAGCTTACCCATGACTTTACTAGCTCAAATATACAATTTACTCCTAATTCCATGCTCAAATTCGTGGCTAAATTCCAATTTATAAATTTCTAGGTCTTCTTCTAAAAACACCAATTTCCCCACAATTTTCATGCCTAAATCCATGATATAATCTTGTATTTAACTTGGAAATGAGTAGAAGTAACTTACCTTGACATAGATGACGAAATCCCTCTTTGAAGCTCTCCAAAAATCGCCAAATGAAGTGAAGAAAATGGGTGAAATGAACAAAATCCGACTTTAAAACAACCCCTCTGCCACCAGCGATTTTCGCACCTGCGGTGCATTTTCCACTTCTGCGGATGTCGCTTATGCGAATTTTGGCCGCTTCTGCGGCTTCCTTGGGCCTGGCCCCTTCCGCTTCTGCGATATCACTTCCGTAGATGCGGTCCCGCTTCTGCGGAACCTTGACCGCATCTGCGGTCCACGAACCTTCGAACAATTCCGCTTCTGCGGCTCCCTCTACCGCTTCTGCGGGGCCGCTTCTGCGGTCCCATTTCCGTAGAAGCGGAAATACCAGCAATCAGCAAACCTCAGCCTTCCCAAAAATCCATTTTCGATCCGTTAACCACCCGGAATCCACCCGAGGCCCCCAGGACCCCAACCAATCACATCCACCAGTCCCAAAACACATTACGGACTTGCTCGAGGCCTCAAATCACATCAAACAACGCTAAAATCATGAATCAACCCCCAATCCAAGCTTTATGAACTTTAGAACTTCCAACTTCTACTTTCGATGTTTAAACCTATCAAATCACGTCCGATTGACCTCAAATTTTGCACACAAGTCATATTTGACATTACGGACCTACTGCAACTTCCGGAATCGGATTCCGACTCCGATATCAAAAGGTCAAACTCCGGTCAAACTTCTCAAAAACCTTCAAATTTCTATCCTTAGCCAAATGGCTCCAAAATGTCCTACGGACCTCCGAATTCACTTCTGATCGCGCCCCCAACTCCAGAATTACCATACGGAGCTATTCACAGTCTCGGAATCCCAAACGGACATCGATAACACTGAAAGGCACTTCAAGCCAAACTTATGAAATCTCTTCTAAAATGCTAACTCCCACAATAGGCGCCGAAACACTCCCGGTTTATCCAAAACCCGAACCGGGCATACGCCCAAGTCCGAAATCATCATACGAACCTGTTGGAACCTTCGGATCCTGATTCCGAGGTCATTTACTTAAAAATCGAATCTTAGTTCATTCTTTCAACTTTAAGCTTCTGAAATGAGAATTCTCTTCCTAAATCAACTCTGAACTTCCCGGAACTTACTTCCGACCACGCGTACGAGTCGTAATACCTGAAATGAAGCGGTTCATGGCCTCCGACTGCTGAACGGAGCGCTAGGACTCAAAACGACCGGTCGGGTCATTACATTCTCTCCCACTTAAACAAACGTTCGTCGTCGAACGTGCTGAGAACTATGCTGGAGTAGTCTGAAATCACTGTTTAACACCTCATGTTCCTTCCCGTACCACCATAACTCAGTTGAGCACATTAGCTCGATCAATTCTGAAGATATTCTCTTTTATTCAAGCAGATACGCCTTAAAGCCCAATTCCAACATCCGGAATTCTATGCCCGACCTGTTTCCAACATACGAACACTGTATCAACCACCACATGCTGTACCCAAACATGATTACATAACTTTGCTGAATTCACACTTCTCATCATTTTACTCACCGGATCACGATAACATGTTCCGTTCAACTTAATTGAAATTCCACGAATCTGGTGCTCCCATTGCACCCCATAACATACACAGGTCTTACTCCAACTCTTACAATACCGCCACAACGGAAGAGATGTGAAGAAATTCATTATCAACTGCCGAGTCAACCAATCATTGAGTCTATACTTCCGACAGGTAACATTACCATATTCTGAACCCAATAGCGATCTTTGCTCCTTAATATACTCTATATAGTCAGATTGCACTGATTCTGAATCCAATGGTCTCATCCCACCCAGTACGAACTGCTCAGGCAATAAGCCACCCCAGATATAATCGAAATCTCATGTGATGCCACAATGTGCCAATAGGCCCCCAATTCAAACGCGATACAAAAGGAAAACGAACTCTGGAAGGAATTGCCTATCTCCCGCACTAATACGGACTTTCCTTAGAAAATAGGCAAGACATACAAAAATAGCATATAGAAGACTATACTCAATATCGCACTGTTGCGGCGCGCAACCCGATCCAAATAACATACCCATGGCGGCGTGCTACCCGATCCACACATAGATCTCACATAGGGAGATGCACATCGAGCTAGATTGCTCATTACAACAAAATACTGAACGTCAGTCATGAACACACTAAGTGCATAATAACATCCCTGAGTGAACATATAGCGCTATAAGCTACAAAACTCAAGCACAACTGAGGTGCGATATACAAACTGAATCTCCTGAGCCATCTTGCTCATAAACACATCATTTCTACACGAATCCTCAACACATAAGCAATTTCTCAAGCCGTCTCACAACTCGCACGGCGCAACGCATCACTTCACGAAATATATTTGCCAATGAAATAACACCTTGACTACTCCCACATAGGAGCGCATTACTGAAAT
>NW_017697616.1:0-2929 GCF_001879085.1 Nicotiana attenuata | reverse complement strand
AACTGACACTTCGTAAATAGGGAAGCTGAAAAGAAAGCCTAAGAAAGTGCTGCAAAACTGTAGAACCAATAAGAGGATGACACGTGTCTAATGCATTAAATGGAAGTGACAATTGAAGCGTCGATTCTGTCAGAGTATTAATGGTGACAAAAATTCTCTTTTAAATGAATTTCACTTCCCAAATATTCAAACTGATGAATAAATGGAAACTGGGGGGACTATCTGTATTGGGAAAAATTGTATTTTATATATATGGTGACGTGTCAGGACACGTGGATTGGTCAAATGGTCAATGAATCACAATTAGGCACGATTCAAGAATTGTAAAACAGACACGAGCAAAGAAGGAGGAAGAGGCACGGGACATCAGATAAGTAGCACGGCGCCCGTACCTATTTAAATCATTTATATCCGGGCATCAGAAGGAATGAATCTGGTTATAAAAAAGCGAGCAGATACAACATTTAATGGGTATTAAATGTTGAGTCCGTTAAGGAATATATATATTCAATGTAATGATTGTGTAACGTAGCATTCAATGTCTTTAATTATTCATAATAGCCTCATTATGATTTGGGCATAACGTACATTCTCAAAGGTACTTATAAAAAGGAGATATATGATCAGATGTAGGACACACGAAAAGCTATTGAAATATACAATGGTATCATTTGTTTTTCTTGATTATTATATTGCTACTCAGAATTATTTCCTTTTATTCATTTTCTTTGATTATCAGTAACCCGAGTTCTTCTAAATTCTAGCTTTGACTAAAATTTTATTTTTTGGTTAAACAAATTGGTTCCGTTACTGTGAATCTGATAATCTATTTCCTCTTTGCTTAACTTTCCTTGTTACATTAATAATGGGAAATAACAATGATAACACTCAAGGAAACCAAGAAAATCAAACAAATCAGCAACTTCAGGGAGATCTGCAGGATAATAACGCATTAGTTCCTTCTCCACAAGGTTCTCCACGATGGTCTCGTGAAGGCACTCCTGAGGGGTCTCATACAGATGGACAAGCTCAATTCGAAAATATGGAGGCTATGGATGAAGCTTTACAAAAACTTATCGCCACACAAGTCAATAAAGCTCTTCAAGCTTTTGTCAGTCAATTACCTGCTGCACCACCTACACCCACACCAAATAACAACACTCTAGAGAACCCTCGTTCCGGACTCGTTAATTCAGGTAGTGGGAGAACCCCCAGCGAATCATAGGAGGGAGAACCAGGTAATTTTAATTTATAGAATTTAGTACTAACATTGCAGAAACAGCTCAAGGAGCAAAGTGTAGAGCAGATACCTAAGGTGCCGCCCGTGATCAAAGGGGTAGATATGGATAAGTATTCTCAACAGCCTTGGAAGCCAAGTGCTGCTCCTCTCCCAATTCCAAAGAAGTTCAAAATGCCTGATATACCAAAGTACGATGGAACAACAGACCCACGAGACCACGTTACTGCATTTACAACAGGCGTAAAGGGCAACGACCTGACTAAGCAGGAGAGTGAATCAGTCTTAGTCAAAAGAATTGGTGAAACGCTCACTAAAGGAGCGTTAACATGGTATTCTCTTTTACCCGAAAATTCTATAATTCTTTTGCTGAGCTAGCAGATTCTTTTATCAAAGCACACTTGGGAGCTCAAAAAGTTGAAAAAAGAACGGAAGATATCTTCAAGATCAAGCAAGGAGACTCAGAATTGCTTAGAGAATTCGTGGACAGATTTCAACGTGAAAGAATGACATTGCCACGTGTACCTGACAACTGGGCAGCCATAGCCTTCACAAGCAACTTGAATGAGAACAGTTCAGAAGCTACGAGGCGACTCAAGGAAAGCCTCCGAGAATTTCCAGCAACGACGTGGAATGACGTCTATAACAGATACAGTACAAAGATGAGGATTGAAGAAGATATTATTTTACGACATAAAAAAGAAGAAAAAGTAAGCTCAAGACGTGCAGAAAATGAAAAAAGATCCGGTAAAAACAGGTACGATCCATACATGGGACCTGCGGGGAGAGACTCACGATCAAAGCAGGATAATCAGAGGTATGATCACAGATCAAGGAATAAAGAATCAGGCTCGTCTTCCAGATTTGGGAATGATCGAAACACACGCGAGCCACGAGATGATGATAGGGGTTTGAAGGCAAAGTTTGGTAGTTATAATTTCAACGTAAGCACTTCTGAACTCGTAGCTGTTTTAAGAAGCATGGGAGATAAGGTACGGTGGCCAAAGGAAATGCGATAGAATCCAAAGAGACGAAACCCTAATCATTGGTTCGAATTTCATAATGATCACGGGCATAAAACAGCAGATTGCAGGTTTTTGCAAGGTGAAGTTGATCATTTGCTAAAACAGGGGTATCTCACTGAGTTATTCAGTGAGAAAGGTAACAAGCATACATGAAAAACAGGCAAGAGCCTCCAAAACCACCTTCTCCCAAGAGAACTGTCAACGTTATAAGTGGGGGTGAAGATATCAATGGCGTGTCATATACTGCAGCAAATAAGATTTCCAAAGTAACAATTACTCACGGGAAGCGGCTGCAGCATATATTGTAGGAAGAAAATATTACATTCAATGATGCAGATGTCGAGGGTCTATTAACTCCACATAACGACGCACTGGTAATATCTTTACTTGTACACGACACTAACATGAAATGAGTTTTGATTGATCCAGGTAGTTTTGTGAACATTATTTTTATACGAGTATTACGTGAGATGCAAGCCGAAGAAAAAGTAATACCAAAGGCACATACTCTATCTGGGTTTGATAATTCCAGTGTCGTTACAAAAGGAGAGGTAACGCTCACCACATTTGCTGAAGGAGTCGTCAAAGACACAAAGTTCCAGGTAGTAGACATGGAGATGGCTTACAATATGATTCTTGGGAGACCGATGGATCCACGAGATGGACG
>NW_017697615.1:0-2930 GCF_001879085.1 Nicotiana attenuata | reverse complement strand
TGGAGCTGGAGAAGGGGACTGATGGGAACCCCTCGCTGCAGATGAACCCTGGGCTGAAGAAGCAGGAGCAGAGCTCTGGGCTGGAAGGGCACTCAGTGCAGGCTGGCTCTGCTGATGACCCTGATGACCACGGCCTGACGAAGCCCCACTGGACTCTGAACGACCTGACTGAGGAGGTCTGAAGGAACGACCTCTGCTGCGCTGGAACTGACCCCTAGACGGAGCACCACTGAAACTACCTGAACCTCGAGGCCTCTTAGCCTCCCTCTCCTCACGCTCCCGACGACGATCTGTCTCAATCTGACGAGCCGCATCAACTACCTCCTCAAATGTAACTGCTGTAGCCCTTTCTCTAGTCATCAATATGCGAATCGGATAGTTGAGACCATCCACAAACCTTCTGATCCTCTCGCGATCTGTCGGGATCATCCACGTAGCATGCCGAGCTAGCTGTGTAAACCTCAACTCATACTGAGTCACTGTCATATCTCCCTGAGTCAACCACTCGAACTGACGACGCAGCTCTTCCCTGTGAGACTGGGGCACATACTTTTCCAAGAATACTGTAGAGAACTGCTGCCACGTGAGGGGCGCTGCTCCAATAGGCCTACGCCTCTCGAACTCCTCCCACCAATTAAATGCAGGCCCTGTGAACTGGAAGGTAGTAAAAGCCACTCCACTAGACTCCAGAATACCCGCAGTACGAAGCATACACTGGCACTTATCCAGAAAACCCTGGGCATCTTCGCCCTCAACACCACTGAATGTCGGAGGCTGAAGCCTACCGAACCTCTCCAACCGACGCTGCTCGTCATCCGGCATAGCTGGAACCACATGAGCTGGAGCTGGTGCGACTGGCGCAACTGGAACAACTGCTGCAACTGGTGCAGCTGGCTGAACTGGCTGAGCTGGAGCTACCCCAGGTGTCTGTAAGCCCTGAACAACCTGCTCGGGTGTGCGAGCATCGGGGGTCTGATGACCACCCCCGGTCTAAGAAGTAGCCGCCGTTGTAGTAGCTGAAACCGCTTGAGCCAGGCCAGTGCAGACGGACAAGATCTGAGCCAAAGCCTCCTGGAGACCAGGAATCACGATGGGCACTGCCGGTGCCTGAACAGGTGCTGCTGGAGCATCTACAAATGGAATTTGACCCTGAGCCTGGTCAACTGGTGCTGGAATCTGACCCTGAGCCTGGTCAACTAGTGGGTCAGCAGGTGCTGTTCCTGCTGCCCAACCTCTACCGTGACCACGGCCTCTAGGTGGCACTGGTGGTCGTCCGCCACGTCCGTTAGCGCGGGCTCTCGCCATCTGCGAGAGAATAGAATACGGAAATTTAGTTTTCTCATAATAACAAGCCGCACGATTTGAATTACAAGAAAGTGAAGTGTTTCCTAAAGGTTCTGTAGCCTCCCGAGGATAGATACGGACGTCTACGTACCGATCCGCGAGACTCTACTAAACCGGCGCATGACTCGCGAGGCCTAGTAACCTAGGCTCTGATACCAACTTGTCACGACCCCAAACCCGGTCGTGATGGCGCCCAACAATATTGCTAGGCAAGCCAGACCACAATCGTTCCTAAATTAACCGTAAACCTCAAACCGACAATCTAAAGAGATTATAATGGTTTTAGAATAATGATTCAATGTTTATAATAGAATAATACTGAGAAAAACACGAAGTCTGATAAAACGCTCCCAAAGACCTGGGGTCACGAGTCTAGAGCCTCTAAAACAATCTGAATAACAATATCTGAACGAAAATACTCAAGTCTGGAAATGTATATATAAATAAAACTGAAATAGGAAGAGTAGTCAGGTCCTGCGAACGTCAAGCAGCTACCTCAACAACTCTGATAAGCTCTGGGAAACAAAGACTGCTCAGCTAGGCCTCCGGTGTACCTGAATCTGCACACAAGGTGCAGGGAGTAGGGGTGAGTACTACCGACTCAGTGAGTAATAAGCATATAAAATGTCTGAAGATAAGAAATCCACGAAATACCACAAAGCAAAGCTAACACTAACAGTCCTACACCTTACTATGAACAAACAGCAAAACAACTTCAAATATAACAGTCAAGTAAAATGTAATGATCCAATGCAATGCACATGACCGCTACGGCGCGTAGCCCGATCCATTTAACGTCGACGGCGCTCACTGGGGGTGTGTACAGACTCCTGAGGGGCTCCTTCAGCCCAAGTGCAATATAATCATATCATTCGCTGCGGCGTGCAGTCCGATCCATACTCAAACCACAATATGCATATGAGTCACGTAACAGATTCAATTAATTTCCCAATTTCCAATTTATTTAAAAGAATATACTTTAGATATTTAACTTCAGGAAAAGTGACTTAGCATTTTATAACAGTGATTAAACGCAGGACTGAGATCAATGATCATACAAAGCATGCTATCACAATGACATTCATCCTCTAAGGATGCTACAGATCGGCACAAGGCCCCAAACACGGCAATAAGCCTAGATATATTCTATACAGGGTGCGTATCAGTCGCCAATATAGAAATATTCTTGTTCGGGATGGACTAAGTCTCAATCCCCAGTCACAACCAATCCCGCACCTTCCATGGGGTGCGAGTCACGCCCTACAATAGCGGCACAATGTGATAAGCCGGGGTTGCAAACCCTCAGGCCATCATATACACCAACTACTCACCTCTAATCGGTCGTAGACTGGTCCGCAATGCCTTTTCCTTTCGTATCGACCTCCTCGCGCGTCGAATCTAGTCAAAATCACAACGAATACATAAATATGGGTTAAAGAAACATAACCCAAACAAAAATACTCGAAAAGTACTAAAATTCACGAAGTTGGTAAAACCCGAGCCCCGGGCCCACTTCTCAAAAAATTCCGAAAATCACACCAACAGATTCCCCGTCTCGCCACGAGTCCGTGCATATAAAGTTTACC
>NW_017697614.1:0-2930 GCF_001879085.1 Nicotiana attenuata | reverse complement strand
ACAATATTCCAAAAATCTAAGCAAAAAAGGAACTTTTTCAATGGGTATAGTTGAAATTCATTGAAAATATATAGATAAGTCAATATACAAAATTTGAGGAAGATTGGAGGTGATTTGGACTGGTTTTGTATCAAAATTGGTAATTAAATCGAGTTCAAAAAAGTCTTCTGCGACACATGTATCAAACATGTATCACGCATGTATCTCACACACAGGTATACATGGATATACATGTGATACACAATTGATACAAATATGATACATATGTGATACACAAATGATACACAGTGTGATACACATATAATATTTTTTCATGTTCAGCTTTTACTTCGAATTTTCAATTCAAACCACCTCAAACTTCACCAAATCATCCCAAAACTGAGATTCAAGCTCCTTAAGTTGTGCCCAATCTATTCTAATAACACCCACTCAAAACAAAGCAAAAATTTGATATTTTTTTGCTTCAAATAGCTAATTGGCTAATTTGGCTAATATTAGTAATATTTTATCAATTGACCAATTTTTATAATGAGCTACTTATAAATGGACATAGCTGGTAATTCCCCTAGAAAAAATTGTGTAGTAGAGTATAATATGGTAGTGGTTAGGAAAGAAGGGAAAAGAGTGGCAATCCATGCCTTTGACGGGTTTTGCCTTTTTTTTTCATGGCCTTTTGAAGATGTAAATGAATACCTTAAAAAATAATATCAGATGGAAGTAAAAGTAATGGCCCAATAATAAGAGAAGTGAAAGGTCATTGGTGAGATTTAGACGCTATAGCATAAGATTGCAACGAGGAAGTTCTTATTCTTCCACAAAGACCAAAAAGAATGAATTACATAGTATCCTGAAGCACGTAATAGTGGTGTCATTACCATTTTCCTTGGGGAAAAAAGTGGAGTAGATCAAACATGTATTGACTTGATTATTATTATTTCTATTTAAAAAAACTAGGATTTCTATTATATTCCATGAATGTTTTTGCACCTGTTGAGTCAAAACTTGAGGGAGTTGGTACATAACCGGAGGCGGATCTAAAATTTCTTGAATATGAGTGCACCACTAAAAAAAAGTAAAAAAAAAAGTATTAAGTAGAAATCAATCTCTATCCCTCAGGATAAATAACCCAATATTCAACCAAGTATACCATTCAATATTTTATACTATGCGTGCCAACAGATAATATTAGACTAATTCTAAAAAATACGTACATAAGATACCTAGTTTGACGGTCACATGCCATGATTGGAGCTATCCCTGTACAGAACTATGGTAACGAAGAAATGCTAACTAATTTGTATTAGGAGAAATGTATATTTTTAGCCGTTCCTAAAATAATAGCCGATAAAATATATATTTTGTGTATAGATGTGTATTATATACATAAAATATATATATAGTTTACACACTTTTTATCTAGTGAATGCAATTAGTTTCGGCTGTACCACCAATTTTGTATTTATTGGGTCCCAAGCTTCCGTTTTTGCATGTCAGCCATATAATCTTGGATGTGGAATGGCCCAAAGAAAAATATTAATGATGAAGGCACTAGCTTTTGTTCTTCTTAAACCATATTTTTGAAGTTAAAGATCTTAGCTAATACTATTAGATAGTAATAAAGTTGCAAAATGCAAGAGGATCAAGCTATGGATTGCAGGAGTCATATGAGCTTTAGGCCTTGATAATTCAATGGGAACCCAGCTGCCGAAGCCCAAATGAATGATGTGTCAAAAAGGCAAAAGAAGAAATTAAACTGTAAACATAAGAACTGAGAATTCAAGCAAATTTGTTTGACATCCAAGTAAAGATAACATAGCACAAACTTATTTAAGGAAAACTACTTTCATTTTCCCTTGTGGTTTTTTAGCATCCAAACGATAAGAGTCATTCATTTTACCTTTCTCTTTCCGCTGTTGCCTTCTTTTTTTGATGTCCACAAATGGACTAATTGGTCTCAGGCACAATGTTTGAACCCTCATAAGAAGTAAAGGTAAAAGAATATTGAAGGCCTTATATTGTTATCCACCAATTTTGGGCTCCATTTGGCTTTTACTGGGGGAAAAAACTTAAATTTTTCAGTGTGTGTATATATATATTGTTTAACCAAAAATTGGGATTTCGGCCAAAGCTTATTTTAGAAGAACTCGGGTTACTGATAATCAAACAGAAATAGGAATAATTGATATAAAGAATAGTTGAATAGAAAGCAAAGTAAATCAGTGTATTCCAATAGTATTTCATGTCTTTACAAATGATCAGGCTTCCCCTTTTGTAGCTATTTCTAGGTGATATGTTTTGCTTCTGTCATAATAAGGCCATTGTAGACAATTAATGGCATTTAATGCTACGTTATAAATGGTAATCATTGTAATTCAATACAGATTCTCTAACGTTTTCAGTAATTAATGCCTATTAAATACTGTATCCGTACCCTCTTTTGCTATCAGGTTCATTCTCTTATCTTTGACTTTTGAACATAAAGAGGTGCGAGCACCGAGTCTCTTGAATCTCTGCTCGTGTCTGTTGTAACTCATGCCTCTTTGATTATTCTTTGCTGATCGCCATTCTTTGACCAGTGTACGTGTCATGACATGTCATCTTTCAATCAATTCAACATTTATGAACTCAATTTTTCCCAATACAGATAGTCCCCCCACCTGCCATTTATTCATCAATAGAATATTTGGGAAGTGGATTTTATTAAAGCGGGAATATTTGCCGCCATTAATTCTCCTCTGGAACTGATGCTTCATTTGTCACTTCTATTTAATGTCCGTTACACGTGGCATCTTCTAATTGGTTCTGCGACTTTTCAGCGTCTTTTAAGGCTTTTTTACGGTCTTCACCAATTCAAAAACGACAGTTCTCATCATGACGTTTCCATCATTGCACTTTCCTTTGACGGTTGTTTCTAAGTATAAATATAGTTT
>NW_017697613.1:0-2931 GCF_001879085.1 Nicotiana attenuata | reverse complement strand
AAGCTTCTTGTGAGGTCACCTAGGTTCCATCGATTCTTCAAATGAGGCTCCCATAGGTAACATCGCCTTTCCCTCCCTTCATTTTTAGATCTGCCTTCTTCATTCTTGTTCCAATCAAACCTACTAACTCGATTTCTTCTTTGAATCTCCATGCATACACCTGAATCCATGTGAATCATACTGTGGAAGCGCCTTTTGAACTCATGCTTCTCCTGGCTAGCTGCTGCTCTGAAGATCCTGTAGATAACACCATCTGGTACGCCATTGACAAAAGCCTCACACTGTTGACCAGTAATGGAATTGCATGTGGCATCTGTGCTCAAATTTGTAACATCCCTTCCCTGATAAGTTGTATTTGATACTGTCCTTGTATGTATTCCAGTAATGTATTCCTTTTTCCTAGATTTTTCCTTTTCCAGTACTGTTTTGACTCCAACTTTCAATGTATTAATTGTTATGACTGTTTTTGATACCTCCCTATACTCAATGTTTAAGTTCACCCCGGTGGATTGAGTACTAAGTACTAATACCACCACCTGGGGATTCCCTAGAACATAGAATATAGGTCGTACCATCCAGTTTTGCTCTGTCTGTGATTTACCTTTTTTGAAGATTGCTTGATGCCCAGCCTGTTGTACTGTTGATTTTTGCTTATGTGTAAGTGTATGTATACATTTGTGCTTCATCCAACTAAATTCCTTCAAAATTAAAAGGAGTTTTGTTGTCAGCATCCTCAATGCATATATGCACCTGTTTTTTCCTGTTTTTGATGCAAGTTCTTGTCTTGTTAGTGTATGTGTGGTCATGTTATTGCCTAGATATAATTTTGACCCATTGGACTGAATGCTAAGCATTAATACCACCAATTGAGTCTCCATTACATCATGTAGCAATATCAATATCCAATTCCTTGCTTTAACCTTTAAAAGTGAACCTACTGCAGAATATATAACCATCATTTCCTCCTCCCAAATGAGTTGGATCTGGTATCTTGCAGTGTGTTGATGTATTTCACTTTCCTTTTCCTGTATCCACATTTTTGTATCTGTTCTTTTGTGAATTATATGCTCTTCCTGCTCTTCCTTTGCATAATGTGTATGATTGTGTAGTTTGAGTAGTCTGTTTACTTGAGCATCCCAGTAGATACTGTTTGTAATGTTAGTCCTCCAGGTACCCATGTTGTCATATAGTGATTTTTCATCCTGGGAATGAGCACCAGGTGCTGATACCACCCAGAGATGATTTACCACTATAGACAGCATAAGTACATATCCTGTTCCTGCAAAACAAAAAACCATGTTAGTTAAAACAACAGTTTCTGTGGTCTTCTTCAGAAGAATTTGACCATAGAACAACAGCTTTGTTCCTGTTCTCTTATTCCCCCTTTGAATGAGGACTGTTATATTCTCTTCACAATTGATTTGAATATAACAGTCTATACTATCAACTCTAAGCATTTCTGCTGCTACTCCTTTATTCCTCCCCTGAATGAAGACTGTTATATTCTCTTCACAAGTGATTTGAATATACCAGTCTATATTATCAACTCCAGATGTTGAACAAAGTCTTTTCCACCTTGTTGCCTTACCTCCTTTTACCTTCCTGCAACCTTTACTCTTATATATGGGCATTTTAACTTGTCACTATTTACTATTTTCCTTCCTTGAATGTCCAGATCCCAAAAATTATGTGCCACTATATCCCCCTCATCCAATGCATAATTAGCTAAATGATCAGCTAATCTATTTGCTTCCCTAAATGTATGAGATACAATGACATTACTACTATTCATCAATTCTTTTATTTCTTCAATTTCTGCTGCAATACTCCATGGAACAGCCCACTCTCCTTCCAACACTTTCTTTAGCAGCATTGAGTCTGTGTTCAATTCAAGCAAAACATAATCATTTTGAACACAGTATCTCATAGCTTCCAGCATTGCCATTGCTTCTGCATATGTATTTGTACATTCCATTATTTTCTTACCACAAGCATATATGATGTCCCCCTCTTCATTTCTTAAAGCATAGCCAATTGCACTGTTTCCAGGATTGCCTCTTGAAGCTCCATCTATATTCACTTTTATCCATCCTTCATTAGGAAATTCCCATAGAACTTTAGAGTATTGCAGTACTGGTGTATAGTTCTCCATCATTCTGAGCAAGTCAGGCCATTTATGTGGAACATTCTGAATTCCAGGCTTCCTAAACTTGACCAAAGACTGCATAGTTGAAGAAATCTGATATATGACTCTGCTGACTGTGACAGCTTCCCCATATTTGAAACTATTCCTCCTCTTCCATAATTCCCAAACAATCACAGATGGTAGAGCTTGCAGTATAGGTTGTAGTCTTGTAACTACATGAGCAGTCCAGCATTTAATCACAGCTTGATGTAATGAAATCCCTTCTGTAGCTATCCCTGCACTTCCCAAAAAGTATTTCCAAACAGTTGCAGCTGGTTTTGATGAGTAAAACAGATGCTGCACTGTTTCTTCTTGAGGTTCAGCACAACACCAACATTTTGATGCCATAAGGTATCCTATCCTTTTAAAGAAATCATCCAGTGGCAATTTGTTTCTCCATAGCTTCCACATAAAAAATGCAATCTTAAAAGGAAGGCCTTTCACCCAAATCTTTTTATAAGCATTGCAAGGGTGACTTCTTCTTCTCACATATTCCCAGGCTGATTTTACTGAAAATTCCCCTTTGGTTTCTAGCATCCATACTAACTTATCAATCTCATTGTCCAAAGTTGGAGGTTTTAAATTCTGCAAAATATGATCTGCTAAGTCTTCTGGTAGTATCCTTCTGATTAGCACTTCATTCCATTGTCCATGCATTACCACATCATATATGTTTTGAATGGATTCATCACATATAAAATCTGGTGGAGTGACATAGTACAAAGCACCCAATCCTGTCCAATTCT
>NW_017697612.1:0-2932 GCF_001879085.1 Nicotiana attenuata | reverse complement strand
TACACAACACAAGGCTGAGACCCCGTCTCACATCATAGAATAGAACACATGAATCTGCCCCGAAAGGTCATAACTCCACGCAGCCTCGCTACAATGCGCGATCCTATCCCAACACTGTTACACATGAAGCACCTCAAGACACTGTGATCAAAAATCGACAGCCACGCACAATTTGATGTCTGAAACCAAAGCAATTCCTTACACTCACGGTGAAACAAATACGACACGCAACCCGATAGGTCATAACCCATACTTCATCCACCAAGCCACACTCAATTACTCTTCCCGCTCGACTTTCTCTATGAATCCTCAATAGAACCGCACCACATGTGCCCATATCCAACGAATCACAACGTCTCACAACATTGAAAAACAACTCATAGATCTCCTTAGATCACTGACAAGCTCAATGACCATCGAATCAACCTATCCCTCAACAATAAAACTCGGGGCCAACCAAGCTAACTCAAGCTATATACATAGTCACATCGGCCTGCCAACAAACTCAATATCAAGAAGCCTGAAGCTGCTCTTTCCACTACTATAATTCCTGCCGGAGCCGTACGATACGGTGCTCGGCACCAAATCAATACTGAAACCCACGATCTCGCCCGGCGACATGCCCGGCCACAAGAAATGCATCCGAAAAAGTCCCTCAATACCGGAACTGAATCAATGGTAGAAACCTCTGCACTGACATCCGCCACGAAGGCCCAATTAAGAAAAGCAATCCTTCCCAACCGTCCGCTGGTCTTCGGAATACAAACCACTCTGCTAGAACATAACCCGTTGCACCTCGCCATGGAACCCGTGGCATTTTCCGACATAACCCATAGAACAATAATCTAGAATAACCCAACACTGAGACAACCAGTCTATACCCCAATATCATATCCAGAATCTAATATACCAAGCAAAGAAAGATCCACTCGGGCCTCCAAATCCCAATAGCCGCTAAGGGTACCAATACACACGATCCACAACCACTACATAGCCTGAACATGAGAACTCCCAGTCTCCAACTCCATATAGCTCAAGAATCTCTGTACCTGATTCCCAAATTCCGCAGTATGAATACATATTACACCTCGAGTACCTAATCATTCCACGAAAGATATTCTAAGATTCCCCTGTGCCATCACACAACTCAGATATCAACAGCCGATCTAACAAGAAAGCACCGGAATACTACCGTAGTATCATCAATCTAATCACATTGCCCTTTTTCAGAGACATATACTCTCGTCAAATCACTTCCATTCAGCAGCACCATTTCCATGATTACCTGAGGCTACCCGTTGCCTAAGAATTTTATGAACTCCTTTTCAGAACTGACTGTAACTCATCTAATCAAGAACTTCCGTTGATCAAGAATCATTACACATTCCATGCTTCGCATACCCATAGAAAATATATTCATCTCCAAACCACGGTGAAACCCGGCAAGAATATCTCTGCCAATTCCATTCGCACAAGCTAAACTGCCAGGACTGAATCCTTCTATCCAAACCAAGCTAAGCAAGCTGTCAGAACTCAAGAACTTTGCTGCACAATGCTTGTAAAGGCTCATTACCTTGAACACATACGAGGAATTAATCATATCCTTACCATACCGATTCGGTCTACTATCAAGCTACTCCATCTATCTAATTTCCCTTCTGATTCATCATCAACTTGATATTTCTCCCTTGTTGTAGCATCACAATGCCTCAATCCAGGCTTACCACACGAGACTCGAACATAAGACCACACTGTCTAAGACCCATAGGCCACCGAATACTCTCTCTGCTGTCCCCAGAAATACCACACTCCAGAATATTTTACTTGAAGAACTCCCTGCGAATTTGAATTCATTACCATTACCTTCCAGATACCGATACATAGAACCCCATAATCATCATAAAAATACCACCAGTCTCAACATTTTCCGATGAAAACACGGTCTCTGACCGCATACACAACCTTGAGACACTTGATTGTTACATGTAGAATCTTGAACACAATAAAACCATTCTTGAGAGTCATTCACTCTTATTCAAACTGCAAGTTGCCTGACTTAACGAACAGAACACTCGTGCCTTATTAGCACTTTGACACTGCAGGTTATGATCTAATTCCAGTACAAACAAACATCTTCCTTCTCTATACACTGAGCATTCTTTATCAACAACAACTCAAGACATCCTATTATTTTCTCACACCTACGAAGCACCATATAACCTTTGTCAAAAATTTTGTTTCACTCGTGCCATCCTCGGCTCAATTTCTGCAACTAGAACTGATTCGCCAGCATACCTTGAGACGTAACCAACATAGCACATAGTCGTGCAATCAGCTAATCAACGGCTACCTCCCCAACTTGGCTCGAAGCCATATATCAAGACACACTTAACAACTCATAACACTTTTACTCTAATGATGCCACAATGTCACAGTGATATTAAACTCAAATCATGTACAAGTTTTGTGAAAACACAGATCATCAAGTACCGTAATCCTCTACAAACCTCGCATTCATCCCCACATCAACTGAGTCCACTCTCTTAAGCGACCCAAATTTTCAAATTTCAGCACGTACCCTTCCATTACACATGAGATCTTCTAACATACGAATAAGGACCATACCACTTAAGAATCACTCCGCAGGAGATAACCCACCTGCTTCGCCTCGATTTAGTATTTCAGCACACCTTCCACCGACATACACATAACACAGCCAATTTAGTCTTCCTGAGTCTGAACTCATACCGCCACATGTATTGCACTTTACTTTCCAACTAGGAGATACAGAAATATCCTTAACGCGCCCATGATTCGGGCCACACAACAAATCACAATAGGAATCGAACACTTATCAGTTCATCTATTATCCAGCAGACTCCTTCGTCACTACCAAGATCACATAGATACATCTCGCAGTACTAACATACTC
>NW_017697611.1:0-2932 GCF_001879085.1 Nicotiana attenuata | reverse complement strand
ATAACACGGGGCAAGTCATGTCCGAGAACTGGCGATCAAAGTGCAAAAGCTCAGGACGACCGGTCGGGTCGTTACATCCTCCCCTACTTAAACACACGTTCGTCCTCGAACGTTCCCAGAGTTGTTCTAAAAGCCAACCACTCGTTGAATAACCTTACCATGCACATACCCGGGGGCTATCCTACGTCACCCTATCTCATATAGGTCCGATAACACATTGTAACTGATATTTCACCCTCCAATCTAGTCCATAAACCATAGAACCACATTGCACTTTCCGACATCATACACAAGATCAGAACCTCACATCTATACTCAGAATAAGCCCGAACCAGCTGTAATAACCCATACCTGCAACCTCAGGTGCAATCATATGATATACTACATAGCCCAAATACTCGAAACGATAACTTCTATTCACAGCAGTTGCCCACAACACCCGAATACCGGTAGAAAACCTCCTATCAACTAAAGTCTCATTCCAGCACTTCCATATACTGCCAATGATAAATGAAACACGCAATAAATCACAACCATTTCTCAAATCAGCCATCCATAAGGTTACTTCTCCTTTGGCAAGGACCATAGCAAATTTCTGAACCGAACCTCGATATTTATCCTTCCAATCAGCTGAAATCAAATCCGTTCATATTCATTAATGACCCCAACGATCACCTTGAATCCAACACACCACTCTGGTGACATGATACATCAATACAGGCCTAAGCCACAACTTGCATAATTAGCGCACCAATAAGAAATGGTCTGAATATACTCAAATCATGAAAATGACCCAAACGAATGAGTTGTACCTCATGCTCTCAGTACCTTCAGTACACAAAGCTGAGACCCCGTTTCACATCATAGAAACTGAACACGTGAATCAACTCCGAAAGGTCATATCTCCACGTAGCCTCGCTACCATGCGCGATCCTATCCAAACACTGTTACACATGAAACACCTCAAGTCACTACGCTCAAAAATCGATAGCCACGCACAATTCGATTTCTGGAACCAAAGCAAGTCATCACACCCACGGTGAAACAAATAACATACACCTTGCACACCCGATAGAACAAAACCGGTACGACATTCACCGAGCAAATCCCAATTACTCTTCCGGCTCGACTTCCACTATGAAACCCCAATGAAACCGCAACATATGTGCCCATAACCAACAGATCATAATGTCTCGCAACACAAAAAGCAACTCATAGATCTCCCCAGATCACTAACAAGCTCGATAACGATCGAACCAACCTATCCCTCAATAATACAATTCGGGGCCAACCAAGCCAACTCAAGCTAGAACACGCATCCACATTGGCCTACCAACGAACTCATTAACAAGGAGCCCTGAAGTTTCTCCTTCCACTTCAAAGACTTTGCTGATGCTATACGATTCGATACAAGGCACCAAATCAACACCGAAATCCACAACCTTGCCCGGCGACATGCCCGGCCACAAGAAACACATCCGAAAAGTCCCTCAATACCGGAACTGAATCAATGGTGGAAACTTCTGCACTGACATCCATCACGAAGGCTCAAATAAGAAGAGCAACCCTTCTCAGTCGTCCGCTGGTTCTTCGAAACATAAGCCACTCTACTAGAACACAACCCGACGCACCTCGCCACTCAGCCCGTGGCATTTCCGGCATAGCCCATAGCGCAATAGTCCAGAGTAATCCCGACACTGAGACAACCAGTCTAAATCCCAACATCACATCCGAATCTAACATACCACATCACAGCCTGAATATGAGAACTTCCGTCTCCACATACGCCCAGCACATGAACCATCATATCCGATCCCAATTTCGCCGTCCGAACATATGCCACACCTTTAATACCAACTGATCCCACGATAGATAGTCTAAAATTTCCCTGTGCCACCAAGCAACCCGAATACCACCAGTCGATCCAACAAGAAAGTGTCGCAATACTACCGAAGTGCCATCAATTTAATTACATTGCCCTTTTTTATGAAACATATACTCTTGTCAAATCATTTCCAAATAACAACACCATTTCCTTAATCAATCTGAGGCTACCCGCTGCCTAAGAGTGTTATGAACTTCCTTTCAGAACTGAACTGAAACCTCATACACGCAAATCCCGATCCTCCACAATATATCGCATATACCACACCATCCAAGGATAACAGGAAAACTTTTATCTCCCTTCCGAGCCACAGGCATCTATGCACCCAAGTAGTCAAGAACTTCCATTGATCCTATCTAGAAGAGAAATCATTACACATCTCATACCTCTCATATTCGTAGAAAATGCACCGCCCCAGCCACGGTAGAAATCAACAAGAACTCTCCCAATTCCGATTGCACAAATTAGACTGCCAGGACTGAATCCTTCTAACTAAACCAAGCTAAGCAAGCCATCAAAGCCCATGTGCATTGCTGCAAAATACATGTACGAACTCATTACCTCGAGCACACACAAAGAATTAATCATATCCTTTCCATACCGATTCGGTCCACCATCAAGCAACTTCATCTATCAAGATTTCCTTCTGATTCATTTTCAACTTGATATCCTCTCTTGCTGTAGTACCACAATCTCTCAATTCCAGGCTCACTACACGAGACCCAAGCACAAGACCACACTGTCTAAGACCCATAAGCCGCTGAATACTCTCTCAAATATTACCAGAAACATCATTCTCCCGAATACTTTAATCTGAAGAACTTCCTGCGAATCTGAATCCGCTACCTTTACTTTTCCCGATACTGATACATAAAATCCCATAATTAACATAAAAATACCACAAGTCTTGACCTCTTCCAATGAAAACACAGTCTCTAACCACATACACAACCTTAAGATGCCCGATTGTTCCCTGTAGAATCTTGAACACATTAGAACCATTCTCGAAAGTCTTTCACTCTTTATTCAAACTGCAACTTACCTGAC
>NW_017697610.1:0-2932 GCF_001879085.1 Nicotiana attenuata | reverse complement strand
AAATCTCTCCCGAGTAATTATGACAATTTACTAGACGCACTCTCCCGAGCTACGCTAGCTGGCTTTTAATACAGCTCACTTCAGATCGCACCCAAGGCTTCGTTATCCCTAATCCCACCTTTAAACCCTCGGTTATTGATCCCTCATATACTCTGGGAGTGGTGTTGTTCAAAAATTACCTAAATATGCACTTTCTCCCGAGTTATATATACTAAATAGGCACAGCTAATTGAGAGCTCTTCAATCAACCAGAATATAAACGTAGTTGAACAAATAGAGAAAAGCTATGGCTCAATTATATAAAAACATAACAAGAATTTATCCTACAAAAGGTTCTATCAAACTCTAGATAACAAATTAGCTATTCATAATAGTATGTAAAACTACAATACTAAAAGTCATAACCAACAATGAAAAATAGGAAGAGGAAGGAAAAACTCGTAGAAGAATTCTCCGCCTTGCTCCCAATGTGTTCTTGCCTCCTTAGGTCGAATCTATGTCCAAAATATGTCCCCTTTTCTTCAAAATAGGTTTAGGACCCCTTTTATACAAGTTGGAATAGTTTAGGACCGAAATAAACTTGTCCCGGGCGAAATAGGACTTCTTTTTTACGCCTGGAGGGGCGCGGCTGCGGTCAAAACGCGGTAGGACCGCGGCCAGACAAGCTCTCTGATTTCTGCCGCGGTCAGTTCCGCGGTTGCGGTTTCGACCGCGTTTTTCACCATGTTCCATTTCGAATTTGGAAAAACTTAAAACATAAAAGTTGTATCCCTTTGAATTAGCTTTCCAACCATATATTGTGGAGCCCAAATGAAGTTCTGAGCAAAAAGTTATGTCTATTTTACTAGACAGTGCGCAATATGCCTCCTCAAGTCTTCGTTCATACTTAATTATCAAATTTGACCCCCGAACACGATCCCGGCTTAATTCTTTGAGCTTTTACTCAGACTTCAAAGCTTCAAATCACTTAAATTCATTCCATAACATCTATATAGCTCGGAATCACACCTACAAGGCATAAAATACACAATTAGTGCAAAACACTAGCAATTAAAGCGCAGACTCAATTAAAGTGCAGTAAATTCGAGTGTAATAAGCGACTAAAATATGCAATTATAGCCTATCATCAGTATCGTAGAAGCTGCATTATGGGAGGTAGCAAAAGTTATGAGATTCGAAGGAATTTGAACACAAGCCATGGCGTGGGAAAGAGGCCTAAAAGGAGGGAATACCCTGGCCTTTGGACTTATTCACAGAACAGTTGCCTAGATGGCAAGAGGACTACTAAAGTATTCGCAAGAGCTATGGGATATGAAAACGATAAACGCATCAGTCAACATTCGAGGACGAATGTTCCAAAGGGGGGAATAATGTTACACCCCATATTTTCGTACATGAAAATACGCCATAAATAAATTAATGAGAGCCCGGAAGTGAGATGTCACGTCCTGTAGTATTACATCACAGTGATGTCACGTTTCGCAATGTTAAGTTACGACGATATTGCACCCTGAAGTATTGTACGTTAAAATTTCGTTTTCAGTTAACCGATGTAAGACTCGGGGATGAGATCATCTTGACGTTAACGTACTTACGCTATTTATAGCAAGCGATAAATAAGAGTTATGAAGGATAAAGGGGTACACAGATTAAAGAAAACGAGTTTCGTTGAAAGTGACCAATTTGGGAAATACGGGTCGCGCGATAATACCCGATAATTATGAACTAGTACCATGCAAGGTACCATATGACCACGGTAGTATATTACATAAAGTATATATGAAGTATTTTAAAAATAAATAGAATTTTAAGTAATTTGTGGTAATCATTAAACTATGCGGGTAATAGATTAATTTCCGGGTAACGAAACATTAACCAGTTAACTAGTAAGCGGACAAAACTTAATTAATTGTACCCAAAAGAAACGTGGCAATAGACCACCATTTAAGCATATGACTCATAGTCATATATGCTTAGTATGATAAAGTAACGTGTAAATCATTTATATGACTCATAAGAATGAGTCATCTTTTAAAAGGCTTGCTTAACATTAAAGTATTTGGTTTCTTTTGGACAAGAAAATAGTAGTACGTCGAAGACTTGCATTTGTAAACAATAATTTTCAGCTAGCACTATCCGTAGAGCTTTGGTTTTCAAGAAAAGAAGATGAAAATGTTGGCAAGAAAAGGAGTTGAGGCTGCCATTTCGAAAACGCTGCGTACTTCCAAAAATGGAATCTCCCTTGCGCCTTTTACCTCTGCTTCCAACAATGACTTTAAGGAGACTTGGTATCACTTCCTTGTAAAAGCTCCAAACAACAATCTGTCGTTGTCTTAAAACCAAAGACGTTGAAGCAGAAGCATGTTAAAGCTTCATCAGAAGCAATTTTATTCAAGTTTCATAGAATTCAAGCAAAAATTTCGTTCATATCTCACAGAAGCAGAAGCTTCATTTTGTGCAAATAATTCAAGGAACAAGTATGTTAAGGCTATCCCTTCTTTCTTTTGGCATGATCCATACGATACGAACGAAACGTGCAAATGCACAAATTCCATACATGACTCTATTCATAGAAGTATTAGAAGTGCCTATGTTCTTGAATTTCCATATGTCTTATTATTCCATCGTCTGTTCATGGGTCTCAGAAAATACGTAAAATGATTTCATGATAATCAGAGGTATAATGGTCTTATGAAGTACCGAGATGTATATGGGATATGGGAAAAGGTTACGGCGTTATATACGCACCACCACCTGATCAGCTGGTATATGATGATGATGTTGCCCACAGTGGCTGAAATATGATTCAAACGGCGTTATATACGCGTATATATGTATGTATTCAAATGGCGTTATATACGCATATATATGTATGTGTATGTATATATATATATATATATATATATATATATATATATATATATATATATAT
>NW_017697609.1:0-2933 GCF_001879085.1 Nicotiana attenuata | reverse complement strand
AAGAAAGGGAAAGGAGAGTCGATATTACCTAGGTGAGCATCAGGTGGAGCTGAGGAGTTTGTGGAAGAGTTGAAATGATTTGGGGATATTTTGTGGATAGTGGGGATAGTCGGTGTATTAGGAAATGGGGGGTGTATTTACAGGTGTTGGAGGGATATAGCCACGTGTTGGGTGAAGATAAAGGTAACAAAGAGGTTAGTTCTGCATTTAGTAAGGTGGGAAGGAATTTTGGCTATTTTTGCAATTCCAGGGGGGCGAATGATGGCTTTAAGTGCAAAATGGTAGATATCTGGGCTGGATTAAACATCTGGACAGCTGGGTATATGGGCTGTTTTGGAAAGGTCACATTATTAGATTGTATAAATAGCCAATACATATGTTTTAGATATGAGTGGCTATTTGTTCAATTCAGTAATGGGGGTAACTTGGCTGATGGTGCAAGGACAAGGCTGTTCGTGCAAAGCAGTAACGATCTGGGCTACTGGGGTGCTGAGATTGGACTGGGTCTTATGCAATGGGCAATTATGAGATCAATGTGGTTACATTTGCAATTTGAGGAGATTGGAGACATTACAGCAAGCGGTGGCTATTACTGCAAAGCAGTAGCAATTTTAATTGGGCTGATACAGGGGAGGCTGCTTGTGCAAATCAGTAGCATTGACGCAATGTGGCTTAAATTGCAATTTACAATAGGTCATGGCTATTTCTGCAATTCATGCATGTGGGCTAGAGGTGTAATTTGGAGGCTATCGGCGCAAAGTGTTCTCTTGGGCTGGCCGTATCTCTTGTTTTGTGGAGTGGGCTGCTGTGATTTATTTTCTTGGACTAATTTTGATACAATTTTGAGTAGAATTTTGTGATATCAATTTTGAGTATAATGCTCAATTTTGATAATAGGTCATATGTATAATTTTATTTCATTTTCGTACATCCGTTAGGATTTCATGACATTGTGCTTGTTTGTTTTATTTTTAAATAAAAACTAGCCCTAGGCTATGCCTAGTGGATTGCTTAAAAAAAAAAACCCTAAACCCAACAGTGAATCCATGCACGATCATGCACCAACAGTGGAACCAATTGCAATGCGTCGAGCTACTGTGTTTCAAGGTCAACCTACTGTGTGTTTTACGGAGGCAGAAGTAGAACGTATGAATTTTATTGAGGGATTACAATACGCAGTAGTAGGTAAATTTGCATACGGATGGCTAGATTTACAAGAAATTCGTCGCATTGTTCCATCTCAATGTGGAATAAAAGGAGAATGTAACATTGGATATTTGAGAGATAGACATATTTTAATTCGCATGACACTATGGCAAGATTTTGTAGATTTTACATCTAAAGGGACTCAATATGTGAAGGATAAAATTGGCAATGAATATCAGATACGTCCACTAATTTATGATGCCAAGTTTAAAGCAGGAGAAGAAACACCAATGGCAATGGCTTGGATCTCTTTCCCAGGCTTACTTCCTACATATTTTGTGAAAGAAGTTTTGTTTTCATTAGCCTCTGCGGTTGGGAAACCTTTACATTTAGATATGGCTACAATTAACAAAACTAGACCAAGTTGTGCTAGAGTTAAAGTTCTTGTTGATTTGCTAGCTGATCATCCTAAGAAAGTTAGAATGGACATTGTGAATGAGTCATCTGGAGAAATAAGGACTGAATGGGTTAATATTAAATATGACATGATGCCAAAGTATTGCAAAGAATGTAAGCTTCAAGGTCATGATGATTTTGAATGTTGGAGATTACATCCAGAGTTGTCACCTTATGATCAAGGTAAGGAAACTACTGCTAATGGTAAGAATCAGAAAAATAAACCTTTGATGATTCTAACTAGTGGCAAAGTAGTGGGGAATGTAGTAGGAGAACAGTGGAAAGAAGTGAAGGATAATCGTGTGAAGAACAACACAAAGCAGGATAATGGCCAAGGACAACAGGGAAAGGAAATTGTACCTTTAACAGTTAATACACAGCAATTGGTAATACCATATGAGAATCAGCAGAGTAAAGGTGGACAAGGTAGAGAAATAGTTTCAGTCAATGGGAATGATGAACAAGGGAATGGGGATACACATGGGGAAGTTGAAGCAGAAGGTGCAATTGTTACAAATAATATGTTTGCAGCATTGGAAGGGCAAGATGGAGCAGGAAGATGACAACAATCAACTGGAGATGGTGGAAGTCAACAGGATTGCAGGAACTCCAGACAAATATACTAAAAGACTAAATCCTAAAGCAGCTCAATACACTCCTAAGTCTACTGGAGTTGGGAGTACAACAATAAGGGAGAAGGAACTGCAGCACAAAGAGGAAGAGAATGCAAAAGTAAAAGATGTTCAAAAGGAATCTACAGCAGCATGGGTTAGTAAAACTTTTATGAAGAATGTTGTTGTAACCAACCAATCTTGTCAGGAGATCCCATCACAGGCTACTGAGATTGATGCAGCACTTCAACTAGCCAATAATGAGAGGAGACTAAACACTGATGGTAGATCAGTGTGGAGTCAACAAATTGAAGAAGATCCAGAGGAGAATGAATTGCCAGAAGGAGCTTGTGGAGAAGAAGAATCATCAGATGAGGAGAAAGACCAGGAGGAGAACAGTGTTAACAACAAAGGTATAGGGAAACAACAAAATGAGAAAGAAATGTCTGAACAGCATAATACAAAACAGGGGAATATAAGTCATAATGAAGGAGGTGAAGAACAGAACAGGTTGACTCATATGCATAATAAGGAAGTTCCTCCAGCTCCTAATATACATGTTGAAACACAAGATGGAGGTACACAGGTAAGAAAGGAGATTAGAGAGAAACAACACAGTGGGGTAAATATTGAAGCTGAACCTGAGAGACTTTCAGAATCAATGCAGTCCTTTGGGAAAGCAGACATAGCAGAGGCAGTTAATAAACAAATTATATTAGC
>NW_017697608.1:0-2933 GCF_001879085.1 Nicotiana attenuata | reverse complement strand
AGGCGCCCACCTGGAGAACAAGGGAAGTGCAATTCAAATTTTAGCTTTTAATTTTTAATATTTGATAACATGCTGTACCCAGTTACCAAACTGGGGCAGAAAATTTTCTTTGTTTATTTTGTTGCAGTCAGGAGCCCACCTGGAGAACAAGGGAATGCTTTTCAAGTTTCAGCAATCAGAAGCCCACCTGGAGAATAGAGGCATACATTTCAAGTTTCAGCGATCAGGAGCCCGCCTGGAGAACAGAGGCACACATTTCAAGTTTCAGCAATCAGGAGCCCACCTGGAGAACAGAGGCATACATTTCAAGTTTCAGCGGTCAGGAGCCCGCCTGGATAACAGAGGCACACATTTCAAGTTTCAGCAGTCAGGAGCCCGCCTGGAGACCAGAGGCATACATTTCAAGTTTCAGCAGTCAGGAGCCCGCCTGGAGAACAGAGGATTACATTTCAAGTTCTAGCGGTCAAAGCATCACTTGGGGAAAGGGAGAACACTTCAGAATGCAATTCAAGGCAACAATAAAAGAATTCCGCCGGAAGAATACAAGTCAATAAGGCAACAAGGACCACAAAAGCAAGTTTGAAGATATAGATAGGATCTTTTGTAATTCATAGATCATAGCTTAGTCTAGTTTCTTTTATTTTTGACACGGTGTAATAAGGAGGTCAGCGAGCAGTAGCAGCAGCAACAGCAGTGAAATCACAGCTCCTGGTAGTCCCAGCTACCAAACCTTCCCGAACTACACTGACCTGATTCCTTTTTAGCCAAGGATATGTAGGCAACCTCAGAAGCAGGGTGCGGTCAACTCTTTCAAAAATGCTTCACACGGAGTATTCAAACGGGCAAAAATCGCTCGTATCCGCTCACTTATCTTTGCATGAAAACTCTTCGTATTTCCGAGCAAAGAGGGGTATCTGTGAGCACGTGATTTTTGCCCTATATGAATTACTCCCAGAAACTCAAACAAAATATTTTTTTTCATTATTTTGCAATTTTGTGGATTTTTGTGACATATTGTGTTAATTGTTTGCATTTTTGTGTGTGCATTTTAATTAATGAAAATATAAAAAGATGTACTTGACATTTGCATTTAAGATTTAATTTCATATTTTAGGATTAATTGAGTTACTTTATAAAGAAGAAAACAACAAAAAGTTCTTTTGCATTTATACTTGTAATCTGTCTTAGTTTGCATTTAAATTAGGAATTAGTGTAGTTGGAAATTGAGTAATATAATTCTAGAAATCAATTTGGGTTTTTATTTATTGATTTGGCATTTAACAAAAATCAGGAAAATATAAATAATGAATAAAATAAATACAAAATAAAAAAGGAATAAAGAAAAGAAAACATTTATAAAGAATTAAAAGGTTTGAATTTGGGCCATGGATGTTTCAGCCTAAAGAGACCCCAAAATCGGATCAGAACACACCCATTTTCCCAGCCCAATCTCCCCATTACCCGGTCCAAACACCCGTCCCTCCTAAACGACGCCGTTTGGCGTCAAATAATCCAAGGCGTAGATTTTCTTTAATCCAACGGCCCTCAATTGATACCATTGTTACATAAAAGTGTCCAAATAATTCCCAAACCCTAAAGACCAACCTCTCTTCCTCGTACCCCCTGTCCTCGCCGGCTCCGCCTCACGCCGCCGCCGGAAATCGCCTCACGGCGGCGGCCGACGTCCAAAGGCACCCAAATTCACACCACCATACCATCTCAGCCCCCTTGTTATGAATACGATCACATTTTTCCTCAAATCATCCTCCAACGCCTCAAATAATTCAAACAATGCTCGCCGTCTCCGTCGTGTCCGGTGGCGGTCATCCCAAACCATCCCAAAATTACATCAAAGCTTCTCCTCACCCTTCTCCTTCCGAATTTACAGTCAATAGGCTTCAAATCTTCCTCAAGCGGTTCAAATCTTAGATCTAGAAATAACCCAGAACCCTAATTGCTCACTGTTTTGGGGCTTTTGTGATTTTCGGTGATAATAGCCCTTAATCATGAAAACACATGATTAAGGACGGTTTTAACCTAAATAAGGCCAAGAAATCTACCAGAGTCGAGTTTGAATCCAAGTCCAGAGGTATTCCATTTTTCTTTTATTTTTCCTTCTGTTCTCTCTTTGTTTTAGATTTTTATTTTGTTGTCCTATTTTTGTTCTGTGGATTCTGACTGTCATGTGGCATGATTAAATTTTGATTTTATTTCATATCATGACAATTCTTTTTCATTATTATTTGCCCGATTGTTGGTGTACTGTTCTTAGTTTAATAATAATAATTCTCAGGATACGTTTTGATTAATTCAAGTCTTAAAATAAGTTTAACTAGATTTTTATAGTCTATTGATTAGAGTTAATTTCATAACTAGTTATTTTGTCCAGTTAGTTTGATTGTAGGGGACTGTTTGATTGATTTTAACCTTAGTTGGTTACCCATAGTTAAGTGAATTTCTTGGTTATAGCTGATGATCTTTAACTAGGGTAAAAAGGGTTGAGGTTTGGTTTAACTAGGGTTAGTAATTTCAGGGGTAGTCAAGGGTAGTTTAGGCACTTAAAATGGGTTAATTTGTCAAGGCTTGGTAATTTCAGAACTCAAGAAAGGGTAATACATGTATTCCACAGGTAGAAAACACCCTAGATCCTTCTAGAAGGGGGTCTTAGTGTAAGTTTCAGGACTTTTAGAGCAGTAGCTTAAGCAACAAGTCAGGACTTTAGGACTATTTGGGCAAAACTGAAAATAAAAAGAGGGGGAAAATGGGTAAGGACATCTAGAAGCTTCCCCCCCCTGAAGTTTGCCTATAAAAGGCAGCTTATTTGCCTTCATGAACAAGTTTGGAGCCTCAAAATTCCCCCCAAAATATTCTCCAAGCTGCCTAGATCTGAAATTCAAATTTCAAACTTCCTTAAATCCTAGGCTTCTCAAATT
>NW_017697607.1:0-2934 GCF_001879085.1 Nicotiana attenuata | reverse complement strand
CAAGCCTTCAAGAATGAGAGATTGCAGAAGCAGAAAACTTTCACTCCACTGGGAGAATCATATACCAGTCTATTCCACAGGTTGAGGCAGTTGGGTATGTTGAATCCGATTGAGCCTATAATGACAAATCCTCCTCCGAGAAATCTTGACCACTCGGTGAGTTGCGAGTATTGTTCAGGGGCCCCGGGACATGATACAGAGAAGTGTTGGAAGTTGAAAACAGCTGTTCACGAACTAATTGATACTCATCGGATCGAGGTTCAGGCACCAGAGGCACCAAATATCAATCAGAATCCGCTACCGGCTCATCATGAGACCCATATGATTGAGTTGATACACAAATGAGGGGAGCCTAAGAAACCCTCTCAGACGATAATGATGATCCGTTCTAGCGAAACCGGGTCAAATGAAAAGGCAACCAGTGGGAAATCAATGGTCCAATTGAAAGGGGTAGACAATAAGCCAGCTGTGGTAGCCGAGAAAAGGGTCGTCAAGTATTATTGTAGTGAAACCAGAGAAAGCTAAAGTGGTGGTACCAGGGGTAGCAAGTAAACCTGTTGTGGTCATGAAGGGCGCTCGCACAGAGCCTGTTATTTTAAAACCGGTAACTCAGCTGCCAGTAATCAACAGTAAAGCCGTTCCTTGGAGTTATGAACAAGTGGTAGTGACGTATAAAGGGAAAAAGATCAGAGAAGAAGTTTGTGAAGCTCAGGGTCTAACTCGTTCGGGGAGGTGCTTTACCCCCGAAGAGTTAAGAAAAGCCAGAATCCCCAAAGATAACCCGGTATTGGTAAAGAAAGTTGTGACAGAAGAGGAAGCGGAAGAATTCTTGAGGAAGATGAAAGAACAGGATTATTCTATTGTAGAACAGTTAAGGAAAACACCGGCCCAGATCTCATTGCTCTCATTGCTGATCCACTCAGATGAGCACCGCCGGGCGCTGATGAAAATATTGAATGAGGCCCATGTCCCTGACAAGATCTCGGTGAATCACTTGGAGAAGATAGCAAATAAAATCTTTGAGGTGAATAGAGTTACTTTCTCCGACGATGAGTTGCCCGTGGAGGGCACGGAACATAACATGGCCCTTTATCTGACGGTAAAGTGTGAGGATTCTGTAGTCACCCGAGTTCTGGTTGACAACGGGTCTAGTGCGAACATCTGTCCTCTGTCTACGTTGAACAAGCTGAAAGTCGACGATGATAGAATCCATAAGAACAACATTTGTGTGCGGGGGTTCGACGGCGGGGGCAAAGATTCAGTGGGTGACATAATACTGGAATTGAAAATAGGGCCCGTGGAGTTCACCATGGAATTCCAAGTGCTAGATGTGGCGGTCTCTTATAACCTTTTGCTGGGGCGACCGTGGATTCATGCCGCCAAGGCAGTGCCATCTACCTTGCATCAAATGGTCAAATTCGAGTGTGACAGGCAGGAGATTGTGGTGCACGGTGAAGATAATATGTGTGCTTTAAGTGATGCCATTATGCCTTTTATCGAAGTTGAAGACGACAAAGGACCGTGGGTATATCAAGTCTTTGACACAGTATCAGTTGAGCAGATCCCCGAGGGGAAAAGCATTCTGGTTCCTAAAGTAATGGTCACGGCTGTCATGGTGGACACCGATATGTTAAAGAATGGTTTCATTCCGGGCAAGGGTTTGGGAGCTGCTCTTCAAAGCATTGTGCAACCAGTTTCTCTTCCTATGAATCTGGACACTTTTGGTCTAGGGTTCAAGCCTACAGCGGCAGATGTGAGACGTGCCCGCAAAATGAAGCAGAGGGTGTGGGCCCTTCCAAAGCCTGTCCCACGTCTGTCCAGATCTTTTGTCAGGCCGGGTACCGGAAAGCGTCTGTTGTCTAAGGTTCCCAGTTCATTGATTGATGTTGATGGAGATTTGGTTAAAGGTTTCGAGAGATTGTTCAATGAGGTTAACATGGTCGAGGCCGGAGAGGGGTCAAGCAAAGCGGGTGCGCAATTCGTGGTACCACATGCAAAGATCAACAATTGGGAGGCTACTCCTCTTCCTACTCGGAGGGAGTCTTGGTAGTGGGCTTTGATTTTTTTTAGTTGTCTGGATTATTCCAGGGTTGTAATTCAGACATTATGTTCCGTCCAGTTGGATGTGTTAAACCTTGTTTTCTTTATATTCAATGAAATGCAATTGTTCTTTTCTTTCTCCATTCCTAATAATTTTATTTTGTTTTCTTTTCTTCTCTATACAGTTCTTTTTATGCTGATGTCAATGATATGACATGCATGAGGAATCTTCAGCCCAGTTTAAAAAGCCAATCTAACTCTGAAATAATAATACAAGAAATTGAGTGTGATGACGAGTTGGAGTATGATGATGATGAGGCCTATGAAGAAATTAGTAAGGAATTAAGCCAGTTTGAGGAAAAAACCAAACCTAACCTAAATAACACAGAAGCAGTCAATCTAGGGGACCAAGATAATGTCCGTGAAACTAAAATAAGTGTTCATCTGGAACCACAACTCAGGGAGGAGATAATCAAAGCACCGTTCGGATACAAGGATATTTTCTCATGGTCATATGATGACATGCCGGGTCTAAGCACTGATTTAGTGGTTCACAAATTGCCCACTGACCCGGTATTCCCACCTGTCAAACAGAAGCTGAGAAAGTTCAAAACGGATATGAGTGTAAAGATCAAAGAAGAGGTCACCAAGCAGTTCGATGCAAAAGTCATTCGGGTCACGCGATATCCCACCTGGTTAGCCAATGTTGTTCCGGTACCAAAGAAGGATGGCAAGACCAGGGTGTGTGTTAATTATTGCAATCTCAACAAGGCGAATCCAAAAGACAACTTCCCATTGCCGAACATCCAAATATTGATCGATAATTGTGCCAAACATGAGATTGGTTCCTTTGTGGATTGTTATGCGGGTTATCACCAGATCTTGATGGATGAG
>NW_017697606.1:0-2934 GCF_001879085.1 Nicotiana attenuata | reverse complement strand
ATACAATTCTCGAGGTGGATATTTTTGATGTTTGGGGCATCGATTTCATGCGTCCGTTCGTGAGCTCTTGTGGTAACACTTACATTCTCGTGGCGGTGGACTATGTCTCAAAGTGGGTGGAAGCCGTGGCTCTACCCAACAATGAAGCCCGAAGTGTTGTAGCATTCTTGAAAAAGAGTATCTTCACGAGGGGTACTCCTCGGGCCATTATTAGTGATGGGGGGTCCCATTTTTGCAACAAGGCTTTCGACTCATTGCTTGCTAAGTATGGAGTTAACCACAAAGTGACCACCCCCTATCATCCACAAGCTAGCGAACAAGTGGAAGTCTCAAATCGGGAGATAAAGAGTATTTTGTCCAAAACGGTGAATGCTAATAGGACCGATTGGTCGAAGAAATAGGATGATGCTCTTTGGGCTTATCGGACGGCTTACAAGACTCCAATTGGTATGTCTCCGTATCGGTTGGTGTTTGGTAAAGCTTTCCATCTTCCGGTGGAACTTGAGCACAAGGCTATGTGGGCATTGAGGAAGTTGAACTTGGAATGGGATGTTGCAGCCAATCTCCGAGTGGAGCAATTGAATGAGCTTGATGAGTTTAGATTTCATGCCTACTCCAGCTCGTCCTTGTACAAGGACAAGATGAAGTACCTTCACGACAAATATGCTCGGGGAAAGGAATTCAAGGTTGGTGATATGGTTCTTCTTTTCAACTCCCGGTTGAGGTTATTTCCGGGCAAACTCAAGTCTAAGTGGAGTGGCCCTTTTGAAGTGGTATTTGTGATCCTTTTGGTGCTCTTGATCTCAAAAACAAAAATGGTAAGGTATTCCGGGTTAATGGGCATCGCGTGAAGCATTATTTGGGGAAGATTGATGACAGCCACGTGGTGGCACTCCTTCATTTGAAATGATGAGATGGTAACATGCGTCGTGCCGCGACGTTAAATCAGGCGCTTCTTAGGAGGCAACCCATGTCTTTTTCTATTTCTTTGATTTGCTTCATACACTAGGATTTTTGAGCTAATGGTTTGTGAGATGTTACAGGGATAATGTTGAACCAGTGCAGAACAAAAGCAACAAAAAAATGCCAGGTCTCTGAAGTTTGCCAATGCGGCCGCGCTACAAAACAGTGCGGTCCGAGTAGGCTGGTACAATGAGGTGTTGAGTCTCTGAAGTTGCCAGCGCGGCCGCGGAGCATTTTTGTGCGGTCCGCGCTGGGAAGGCCCAAATGTTCATGCTCTCTGAAGTTTCCCACGAGGCCGCGTAACAAAACAGTGCGGTCCGCGTGGGAAGCTTAGTTCAACGTGAAGGAATGAAATCCAGCGCGGTCCGCGTCCATTTCTACGCGGCCGCGCTGGTAGGTAAGTGATGGGTCCCACAGGTTTTCTATAAATAGAGACCCTAGGCCTCATTTTACCCTTTACGCACTCTGACTTCCTGGGCTTAAATTTTTACTATTCACTGAGACCTTTGCTTCAAGTAGTTGAATCTTCATAACCCCTGGTAACATTCCTTGCTAATTTCATTCATAGTTTTTATTTTTTAATTATTGTGCTTGCTTCCCAGTAGTATAACTTCTTATTTTCTTCTCATTTTTCTTAGGTTTAATGATTAGCTTAGCTTTTTTTGCATTTATCTTAAACATTGGGCATGAACTTCAATATGAGTAATTGAGTAGGGACAACTAGGACTCAAAGATTTGATGAAAAATGGACCAAAATGTTAAACCCTAGCTCAGTTCAATTAAATGGCCCAGCGCGGACGCGCATCTTTTCTGCGCGGTCCGCGTAGTTTCTTCTGTGGTGCCTACTTTAACCAGCGCGGCCGCGTCACATTTTTGCGCGGTCCGCGCTGGCCCAACGCGACCGCGGTCCATATCAGTGCGGACTGCGTTGGGGGGATTCAGAGAGCTTCACCGGGGGCATATGCCCTGCGCGGTCCGCGCTCCAGACCTACGCGGTCCGCGCCCCTGTGTTCTGCTTCTGTGTTATGCAAATTAACTGTGTTTTCCCCTCCTGTGTGATTCATCTAATTCACTGCATGTGCTTAAACTAACAATGTTAGACGTGTATTTTTTGCAGATCATGGTTAAGAAACAAGGAGGTAAAGAACAACAACAACCCAGGAGAGGTGGTTCCTCCCGAGGGGGAAAGGGAAAGAGAATTGCTAAACTCACTCCCCAGGCCCGGGCAAACATTAAAAAGACCCGTAAGCTGATACGGGCTGCTGATAGGGCTGCCTCCCACTCTTCGGGGAGTGAGTATGCACCCTCCCGGAGCATCACCTCAGAATCAGCCCCCACTCACACCTCTGACCAATTCCAGTTACATGACACTCCTTCACCTTCACCCACCTCCAAGAGACCGGTCAACGTAATTTCGGATTCGTCTGATGAGTCCGTAGCAAGAAGTGAAGAACAATACTCCACCTCCCCCACAGCTTCATTATCTGGGGAGAGTGCAGGATATGGTGAGGGAGGTGAGCCTCAAGTCGAGGGAGTTGATAGAACCAGAAAACCTGAAGCCTGGGCAGACAGATTTGTGAGTGAGATAGCGTTCCAAAAATTTAGAGAGTGGTGGCCCGTGAGGAAATTGATCCCGGAAAGACAATTCATTGACAGTGATCTTCTACCTCTCAACCCAAAGGTGCAAGAGCAATTCCGTACTAGAGATGGCTGGGGCTTCTTCAAGGAGAGGTGTATTGATGCCAATGAGCATATGGTAAAAGAGTTCTATTGCAATGTTTCTCATGTGGTTAAGGACACAAAGGCGACGAAGGTGCGGGATAAAATGGTGGTTTTTGATGGGAAGTCCTTGAATGAATATTTGGGGTTCAAAGAGGAGGATGAAACAGAATACTTGGCGAAGCTAGCAATGGGTGAGGAGGTGCGTCCCTGGTTGGCCGAGTACTTGGCAGCCCCGGGCACTGTTCCAAA
>NW_017697605.1:0-2934 GCF_001879085.1 Nicotiana attenuata | reverse complement strand
TGCAATTAATCCAGATCGTTCATGACCTGGCGAACAAATATCATCACTGAGGCAAAGGACGTGGTACGACCCATCCGTTCACCAGCCTGGCACTTCATGACAATATAGTTTGCAATGTTTCTGATTCTTTCCCTGATTTGACCCTTTTCTTGGAGTAGCCGACTTATCTGTTGGGTACGAGCCTCTAGAACCTGAGAATCCTGGAGGTGAAGGTCTTGTAACAATTTTATCTCCTTTTCCATCTCAGCGATTAACCCATAACACTGTTCCCTCTCGGCCCGAAATTCTTTGTCCCGCCGAGCTGCCTTTTCTTCAAGAGTATTCATTTTTCTTTTCATGTTAGCAATGGTTCCCTCATAGTTCCTCTTCATTTGTTGTACAAACAGGGCCCTTTCCTCAGTCTTCTTTGCCCATTGTGCCCGAAGTCTTGCCATGTTCCCCTCGGATTCCTCCAATTCTTCCTGGCAGTCCAGGACTTGCTTCTTTAACCCTTTTATCAATCTCTCGTCGGATAGACTTCTTTCCCGATTCCTGGCATCTATTTTCATTTGCTGAATTTGGGCCTTGAGAGCTTCATTCTCCTGGGCCAATTTCTTTTTATCACCTTCGTCAGCTGCGGCTTGCAAGGTGTTTTCAAACCGGAGCTCCTGAACCTGTTTTTCCAATGCTCCTATTCGGGCCCTGTACTCCTTTTCTTTGGCTAACCAATCCCATTGCATCTGGGCCTCGTTAGTGAATTGTTGTACGTGTGGCCTTTTGGCGGGTCTCTCAGTAATTTGAAATCTCTTACCAAACCAGACCAAGTATTTGGGATCTACCTCACCTCTGGCTCGGTCCTGTACTATAGTCTTGGGTTCAAGGTACCTGCACTCATTCCAAATCTTTCGAATTCTGCCTTCAGGGAATGCAGCTTTCGGGCCTAACTCGATGACTTGCTCACTCAGGTCTTCATCGTTGTGCACTGTCTGGAATCTTCCAAATTGTCGCAAAACTCGGTAAGGAGCATAAGGCTGTATGCTTCGTATACCCATCAAAAGAATATAAGAGACCTCCGCTGATATGTATACAGCTTCAGTAGCAGGAAGCCATCCATAAGCCCATTCAACTTTATCTGCGGTCAGGGATCTTAAGCATGACGACCAGGCCTCAGTACCCTCAGGGAATTCAATACCTGTCACCCGGGTCTCGAATTCTGCAATACAACTTACTCCAGTTAAACCGTAGTTCATATAGCCTATGCGGTGATAGAGGTGTTCCTGTATCCACAATTGTAAGAGCAAATTACAACCTTGATAGAATTTCTCCCTTTCCCGACATTTGGTCAAAGCTCGGTACATTTCTGCTACAATCAGGGGAGCCACTGTGCTAGTAGGTTTTTTCATGGCAACATCTAGCATCCCTACCAGGCCAAGGTCTATGTGACCGTCTTTTCTTGGACAAATTATCACTCCCAAAAAGGCTACCATGAAGGCTAATCCCCGTCGGGCTTCCCATTTGTCTTTATTTCCAGCATGTGTCAATCATGTGTTGGGTTCCTCGAAACTTTTGGGGTTACCATACCGGTGATATAAGAAATGCAATGTACAACACCCTTCCTCCAGATACGGGTCTTGAATATCCCGGCTGATGTTCAACAAATCCAAGAACCTATGAAGGGTTACCGGTCGTGGGGCCAATGGGTATCTACCTCGGAGGTTCCCGTTGAGACCGGCGTATCCGGCAATCTCTTCTAATGTAGGTGTGAGTTCAAAATCTGAAAACCGGAATACATTACGGGTCGGATCCCAAAATGGTATGAGTGTCTCGATGATATCCTTCCTTGGTTTGATGTTCAATAAATCTACGAGACCGCCCAAACTTTTGACCACGGTATCTCTGCTTCCTTTTCCCAGATCATGCCACCACATATGGAGTTTCAAAGGGATCTCGCTCAGGAATGAGAAGGTTTCGATGTTACTTGAATTCATCCTGCACATTTATTAGGGGACTTTAATGATTTATTTTGAAAAATGGCTATTTGTGCAAAAATTCTTTATTTAGAAGACAGGACTTGGATTTGCAAATACAGCCTTTCAGCACTTCTGGGAGGAAGATTTTAAGGATGTGCACGCAAACCATGTAAAAAAAATAACTCAGGGTGGCTGTTCTTGCAAAAACAGCCTTCCGGCGCCCTTTTGGGGACATTCGGCTTATTTTTAACAAGAATGGCATCACCCGACAAATATTAAAATTTTGACATTTTTTGGCTATTTTTGCAAAAAGGGAGGTTGGACCCGATGAGGGTTGCCTACGTATCTCACATCCGGTGAGAATCAAACCGGCGTAGTTCGGGCAAATAAACCTAACTATTTTTGAAAATAAGACTTTTTTTATGTTTTCGTTGGCAAATACACTATTTTTGAAAGCAAGATTCTTTTTTTTTTATATTTTCTTGTTCAGTGGCAAATAAACAAACTAATTTGAAAATAAAACTCTTTTTTTTTCTTTTCCATTGGTAAACTAAGGAAAAACTACTTTTCTTCTTTTTCTTTCATTTTCAAAAATCCGGCAGCATTTCGGCACTACTTGGGCATTGGTTTTTCTAGTAATTAACTCTCTACACTGCTATTTTCTTTTTTTTCTTTTTGTTTTTTTCCAAATTTTCCCAGATATTCAAAGCCGGTCAGCATGCGAGTCCAAAACAGATAAATGCACAAGTAGGATGCATCAGGATGGTCCATTATTTCGGGTACACCTGTCCTAGACGGACCCAACCCCTGTGTTGAGTCCCCTAAGTCAAATGCACATGATGCAAACAAGCGTCCTACTAGGGATCCGGCATGAGGTTATTGTTCTTCTAGGTTTAAACCCTAGGTTTATTGGTCTAGACCTGGCTTACCCGAGCGGACAACTCGGGCCGAGGGGGAGGCAGCGTACCGGGGATACAGAAGCTCC
>NW_017697604.1:0-2935 GCF_001879085.1 Nicotiana attenuata | reverse complement strand
CCAAAACAAACGAACTTTTCTGCCCCTGTTTCAATCAAGAAAAATCTGTCAGTTTTAAAATATGATGGTTGGTTTGTGGCCTTGACTTTGAGGGCGATTGCTCCTTCACTTCCCATGATCACTTTGATTTCCACTCAAAGACCTTGCTTGTTTATTGACTAACCACTTTCTCTGTCGCCTTTATCACGGAAAATACCTCTTCTCCATTCAGACCCAATATCCTCCATCTGTTGCATTGCTCATGAACTGACATTTACCAAACCTTTGTGTCTTATGAATCTCGAAGCACGACAATTGCCACCCACTCATTGCGTATGCTGTTCTTTCTTGACTTAAACCACTGGCCCTGACCTTGAGGTCTATTGTTCCTTCACTTGCCATGATAACTTTGATTTCTGCTTGGAAGACCTTGCTTGTCACTAGTTTCTTTGTCAATCTTATCGCAGAAAATACCTTTGATCCGTTCACCAACACCCTCCATCTGTTGCATTTTCCATGAATTGATAGGTACCAAACCTTTATATTTCACAAGGATCCTAGAGCATGTTGATTGTTACCAGCTCAGTGCGCTTGTTGTTCTTTCCTAACTTACGCCACTTTGATGTGCTAGCCAGATCCCGTTTTGTGCAATTGGAAAGTTGGTGGCAAATTTTGAAGTCATTTCTCACTTGTTCCGACCAAACAGACTCAGGAAGAGGGAGTAAACAAGACAAAAGGAACGAAGTAAAGGACAAAGGAAAGAAATGATCCCTAACAAGAAAACTACAAAGTAGAAACCTAAAAGATGTGGATACCAACTCTAATGACCATGACATGCACCTGTGGCCTATTCTGTCAAGCAAGTCTGATGTTCAACTCTTGTTGTACCCTTAAACCGTGAAACTGGGCTTCAATGCTCCGATTATCCAATTTGATTCACAATCCTTATTCGACTTGTAGTGCCCGAAGGGTTTTCACCATCAAGCCTCTCTCATTTGGTTCTTTCTCTCAACTTACAGTCACCTCAAGGTGCCCATGAAGGTTTTCACCAATAAGACTCTCTCATTTCTGATTTCTCTCAGCTTTCATTGCCTTACGGTGCCCGTGGGGATTTTCACCAATAAGACTCTCTCATTTTTTCATTTTCCTTGTTTGGACCGGAGTGTTGCCCCTAATATGATTCACCTCTACTTGCTCGCCTTGGCATCTCTCGAAGACTGATCGGAAGGTCTTTCTCTGGACCGTAATGTGGGCTTTTGGATGGGGTTAGAAAGAAAGGGTATCAAAAGGCTCAAAACAATTCGAATGGGTTCAAAATTACAACTTTCGGAATCAAATCTCTTACACAACCACAACTTCTGCCCCAGTTTCTTTGCCTGGGGACTTTTGGATTTTTATTTTGATGGGACCGAACCGTGAGGCTGCCTACGTATCCTTAAAAGGAATCAGGTCGAACGTAGTTCATGACATAGGAATTGCTTTGTTTTGTTGTGATTTTCTCTTTTCTCTTTCTTTTCTTTCTCTTTTTCCTTTCTTCCTTTTTTTCTCTTTTTGTTGTTTTGTTGTTCTTTTTTTTCTCTTTACTCTTCTACTCTTTTTTTTTCTTTTTCTTTTTTCATCGTTTTTTCTTTTCTCTCTTTTCCTTTACTTATCTTTTGCGCTTGTGTTTCTGATCTTTGCCACTGATTCCAAAAGAGGGGTATGAAAGGAAATAAATGAGGCTCAAAGGGGTAACAAAGGATAAAGTGTTTAGATAGCAGAACAAAATGCCTTCGTCATTCCAATCCTCGAAACATGCAAAGTACAAACAGACACATTTTAACCAAAGAAATCATACGTAATATCTTTTGACCGCATCAGAATTGATAGCCATTTCTACACTTTTGCCTTCTACATCTGTTAAATACAAAGCACCATTGGACAACACTCTCACTCTCATTACCACGAACGGCTCCTGTCAATTTGGCAAACTTGCCTTTAGCCTCAACACGATGCGGCATGATGCATTTCAATAGGGTTTCTTTATGTTCTATCTGCCCTAATTTCACACAATTCGGGCTTGAGTGATCTCAAAATGCCTTTACTTATTTCCCTCAAATGTCCATATCATCTTCCAAATTGTTTCATTGCTTCATGACTAAACTAACTTTTTAAGACCAGGCTGAGAATTACGCGTGCATGTCATGTCACTAGGGTCAACAGGAAAAGAACTATAAAAAGAAAAGAGAACTAAACAAATTGACTAGAAATAACAGAGAACAGAAAATTACATTAGACGGATGGTAAAAGGGTTTGAACAACAAAACAAGCAAACTAAACTGGGGTTGCAACCCTGGAACGAACCTAGACAGCACTAAACGAGTTACTACGACTAAACAAACCAGGCAAAATAAAAGGAAAGAAGGGTTTGAGCCACAAGACAATATCCGGATTACAACCCTGAAATAAACCGGACAACAGAAATGACAACAAAATAAACCACCAAGACTCCTCCCTGGCTATCCAAGAGATGGAGCGTCTTTCCAATTACCAAGCACGACATCTTAGCCACTGAGTTCCACATCAATATTACCAAGACCATTATCAATTTCAATATCATTAACTTTACCAAGTGGCTCCTTGACTCCTTTGACCAACCCTTCGTCATTGCCAACCATCCCAACAATCTGTGCATTGTCATGTACCTGTAGAGGATTACGTGTGACACTTGGGGTATTACTGCCTTGGACCACAATTAGTCCTTCTTGAATCACTCTTTCTATTTTCCTTTTCAAAGCACGACAATCTTCAATGTTATGCCCTTGTACATTAGAGTGGTACATGCACCGTACAGTAGGATCAAATCCTTTTGCATATGGGTCCGGCGTATAGCCGAGGAGCAGCTCAATCAGGCCAGAATGTTTTAACTTTTCAAACAAGTTTGTGTAGGACTCTCCAATGGGCGTGAAATTATCTT
>NW_017697603.1:0-2935 GCF_001879085.1 Nicotiana attenuata | reverse complement strand
GCAGACTCTATTTCCTGCTTGGTTAAATCATTGCCTTTGACACCTGTAGTAAATGCCGTCACATGATCACGTGGGTCCGTTGTGCCATCATACTTTGAGATGTCAGGCATTTTGAACTTTTTAGGGATTGGAAGGGGAGCAGCACTTGGTTTCCTAGGTTGTTCTGAGTATTTATCCGCATCTACTCCTTTGATTATTGGGGGGACTCCAGGGATTTGCTCGATGCGCTCGTTTTGTTCTTTGAGCTGTTTCTGCAAAGTTAGTACCAAATTTTGTAAATGAGAATTATTTGTATTACCTGGATCCGTTTCTCGTGGTTCGCTGGGGGTTCCCTCATTTGCAGAATTAACAAGGCCAGAACGTGGATTCTCCAATGTATTGTTATTAGGCGTAGGTGTGGGTGATGCAGTAGGTAACCGGCTCACTAGAGCTTGAAGAGCTTGGCTAACCCGTGCATCAATTATTTTTTGTAAAGCTTCATCTGGTCCCTCAAAATGTTCAGATTGTCCTTGCTCGTCAGCATGAGATTCTGGTGCAGGAGTACCTTCACGAGATTGATGTGGTGAATTTTGAGGGGAAGGAACTACGTTAATGTTGTGTAAATCTCCTTGATTCTGATGGATTTGATTTTCATCAGCATTATTGTTGTTGTTGTTGTTGTTGTTGTTGTCGTTTGACATGATGATAACAACAAATAAAATGTAACTTAAAAAGGAATAGATTATCAGATTCCCGATAACGGAACCAATTTGTTTAACCAAAAATAGAATTTCGGTTAAAACTAGAAATTAAGAGAAAAAATCGGGGTACTGATAATCAGGAGACGAAAAGAATAAGAAATTTTTGAGGATAATAAAGCAGTAAATAAGTTTGTATTTCAATGTAATCTCAATGATTTTTCGTGTCCCTACAAATGCTGAGACCTCCTCCTTTTATAGTTGATTTTTCTAGGAAAAGGTATAATGCCTTAGCCTTAAAGAGGCAATTATGAGCATTAAATGACATTAAATGAAACGTTACACAATCATTCCTATTCAATACTGATTCGCTAACGTATTTGACATTTAATACTGAATTTAGACTCCTTTATGCCATCAGATTCATATCTTCAATTCCTTCTGACCTCCTGGCTTTAATTAAGTTAAATAGATACGAGACTCGTATCATTTGAATAGCATCTCATGCCTATTTAACTTTCTTCTCCTCGTATCTGATATCGCCCGTGCCTCTTAACTGATCATCATGTTTTGAGCATTTGACCAGTCCACGTGTCATGCCACGTCACCTTCAATATAAATTCAGTTTTTTCCCTATACAAAACCCACGGTCAGGTATCACCATGTTAAATTATATTTATTTTTGAATTGTTAAAATTTTACTAACGATTTTAGATGATAGGCGAAACGTTAACCCGTACTAAATGATGAGTCACGACCTGTAAGGCGAACTAGAATAAACTAAAATTTCTGGCCCAGGGTTACAATTATTCTAATAGAAATTTAAACGGGTTAAGCAGTCTTCATCTATAATCGTACTTCCGAGTCCCGTATGTATTTCCTTTTCAGGAAAAGGACCGAATGAGGAAAGCTATCAAGTGCTCGAGGCTTCATATTTCAACACTCAAACACTTGGGGGACTATATAATATACACAAGTATATATAAAGAGGGCAGAGAAGATTGAAGAAAAATCAAGCCTGGGAAAAAGTCAAGTGCAGAGTAATAAAAGTCAAATGAAGTCATGAGCCAAGGCTAAAGAAATTCTTACTGTAATTAGGGTAAAAGCTGTGTACTAAAGCAGGTTGTAAAGAAAAACCTTGCATTTATTGTTCTAAAATGGGTTATAAAGAAAAACCTCGTGTTTATTATTTTTTTAAAATCTGTTACAAGAAAAAACAGTTACGAGAAAGTTATAGATGTAATTCAAGCACATGTAAAGTATTATTCAAAACTTGTCAAAATTCAGAAATAAAAATTTCTCGAAGTTATTGCAAAAAACATGTGTGTTCCTATTTCTTTTATCGTATGATCACACCATTATGAAGTTGAGACGTCTTCTTCATTAAGTGTCAAAATATAAAAGGGCCCTCTTTTATAAAACTCATGTTATTTAGTCATGGGATTAACAGAAGCATTTTTCAAAGAACAAAAATGCAGACTATTCTTTAAGTCCTTAGAAATAAAAAGGCAAGGATAGAACATACGGAAGTGCAATGATAAATAAAAGCTTCCTAGTATTTAAAACTAAAGACTAAGTATAAACTTAGTCATCTAATTGTTTATACAAAATGCCCCATAACAAGACTTGGGGACTTGTACTTCTAAAAATCAACCCTCAAGTGATAGCCAAGGGTTTGATTACAAAAACTCTCAAATGAACCCAAGAGCTTTAAATACTGTTTTCCAAATAGGTACCTGCAAAAAGGGGAATTCAAAAACATACATAAATTTTTTTTTTCACTGAGAGGAAAGGATTGAAGAAGGATCATCAGCGGTCTCAACTGGAACAGCATCGCCAACAGAAGTGGGTTGATTTCCAACCATTGGAGTATCAATAGATGAAGTTTCAACTTGACTTGCAATAAGGGGCACGATTGAGCTTGAAGAGGGTGCATCACCCGAGGCAATTCCAGCGGTCATGGGGACTTCAACCGCAGAAGTTTCAGTTAAGGGAGCCTCACTCACCGGAACCTCACCCACGGGAACATCAACTCCGGTAGCTTCAGCTTCGGAAACTTCAATCGCCGGAGAAGGGAAGTCCAATGGTTGTTGAGCTTTTTCAATAGTCTCTATCACCTTAGCTAACTCTGACTCCAGATTAAAGTTTTCTTGGCTGGCTTCAACTAAGGCATCACAACGGGAGTTCAGAAAAGCCCAGCTTACATCAACTGCAGCCTTATCTTCAAGAAGCTCATAATCTCTTTCCCAAGCAACAAT
>NW_017697602.1:0-2935 GCF_001879085.1 Nicotiana attenuata | reverse complement strand
TTATCTGCTTATCTCCTCTAAACTAGATTGATTTTCGAAGACCCTAGTTTCTTTGGGCACTATTCGATTTCTTTGAAATTGTTTGTGCAACTCGTCTGTTGAAATTGCAATGTGCTTCAATTCTCTTTTCTTCATGTGACTCTTTTGGTTCTGAGTTCTTACTACCTGTCAAACTCAACTATGGTTTCCACTCAACTCTCTGCATGCTTCTGATCTTCTTCTCTATTGTTAAACACTGAAACTTGACTATCATGCTTCGAATGTCTTCTTTTTAGTTACTACTACATGCTGTTATTTTGCCATAACTTGGCCTCACATGTCTATTACTTGTGCACTTCATTTATAATTGAGTCCCTTCTGTGATTGATTCTCAAACTCGTGATTGATTTTCAAAACTTTTCCTTTGTGAAATTCTGATTTTTACTCGCCTGTTAAGGGGTAATTGATTCTTTCTCTTTGTTTGGCCTTACCAGATCCTTTCGAAAAATAATTACATTCCTGTACTTAGACTTAAACACCTATTGTATGATTTTACTACTCCTTTTATGGCAACAACCATTCTGCTTAAAGACTGATTTTCTTTCCTTATCTTGACCCTGTTAGTATCCGTTTGAACAATAATCCCTTGATTAAAGGGAAGTCTTGTGTTAATTGATTCTGACTTGTGATTGTTTCCATATTTGTGTTAAAACTTTACTTATTACCTTATTTCTCTACACGTTTTCAAAGCTATAAATACCTACACTCTTCTCTTTCAAACACACACGAACACAGACGAACAATCTGAGTTAAAAAAATTACTCTTACACTTAAAAACTCTCTCTCTTTCTGCTACTTGTGTTGTTGCTTTGTCTAGCCGGCTGGAAGCCAAGGCTAGACTGTGGACTTGTGTTTGCTTTACCTTTCTGCACTTTGCTTCTCTACTGGTATGTCCTAGTTAATTTACAAGCCTCAACAACAATATGTTTTCTTTAATTACTCCAGTTTGTCATTCCTGTCTACTTCTACTCATGTTTCTGTAGTAAAGATATGTTACTAACATGCTGTAATACGTTCCCTTGTAAATTAATGTTTATCTATGTATGCACCCTGTCAGTCACTTGTTATTTATTTGCTACCTTATGAATCCCAAACCCCCGTATCCCCTTATATGCTTTAAGTTATGGTTCAGAAACATGGCAATATGCGAAGTTATTGTCCATGGATATGAACTGGACCCTTTGGGCCCTAAGCTTTATCAGTTTCCCATCCCTATTCCCTTATTGTGTGTGCTGAGTAACAGCTTTGGCCTGACAGTATTCTAGTTATTGCTCAGACCATAGCTTGACCTCCAGTAGGTCTTTACTCTCTAAATGTTTGACCAACAGGTTTGGTTAGGGGTGTGCCAGTCTACTTTATGGCTGGGCATGACCACCGGCCTACCTGGGCAGCCCCCTACCATTTCTATTGCACTTACACTCATTCTTAGAACTTAAGTTCTGCCCCTCTTGTGTGAGCTTTGCCTTGGGACCCTTGAGCTCCCTCTGAACTTGGACACATAAAGGTTGGCCCTTTCACACTGCACAACTCAATTTTCTGATTAACATCTTGGTTGTATGCACTGCCTGGGGTTCCTGAAATCCCTTGGATCTCTGAAACACCCTAGATGAGATAAGGCTTGGAAATTTGGATCTCGGAAGTGGCTCAATCTCATATTATTAGACATTAAGTCTGAATTAGGCTGCTCGGATGTAGCTGATGATTCCTGATGTACTTTTTTTAATTCCAGTTTTATTTCTTTTGGGCTGTAATAATTTGTATAAACTCGGGGATTTAGTAAAAAAGGGGGATGGGGTTTACTTTTATGCACCAAGGGTAGAAATCATGCCTATAGGGATTTATTTATGATTTGTGCAACTCCACGCGTAGAAAGCATGCCTATAGTATTCGACACTTAATTTCTACAATAAAGCATATAGATATAATGCCTATAGGGTTAACTTCTGATTTCTGCAATTTCATACATAGATATCCTGCCTATAGGTTCAACTTCTGATTTCTGCAACTTCACACGTAGATATCCTGCCTATAGGATTAACTTCTAATTGTTCTGCAAATTCACATATAGAAATACTGCCTATAGACTTCCGCATCTCTGCATATATAAGCGTCATCAGGCAAACAGTTCATAGGTTTAACAATAAAAGCTGCATATAGATACCATGTTCATAGGACTTCTGTTAACGTCCAAAAGATGTCAAAAATCAATAAACATATAGAGAGCATGCCTATAGGAAATCTCGAATCTGAATAGAAGCTACGTCAACTGTTGAGCTCGTATTGTTCTGTTAAAACTGGTAACCCTTTTCTATAATCAGTTTGCATTACTTCTAAAATCAGTAGATATCATGCCTAGTTCTATCCAACACTTAGACAAAAGGATTAATTAATCAATCAGATCGGTTTTAGTCAACTGCATCCGAGCGAGCCTAATGTAGACTTTCCGTCTAAAAATGTGCGTTGAACCAGTCCGCTCGTCGCATTATTTAATTAAGACCAAAAACAGTACGTGTAAGACATGCTAAACTCTATGACTTTTGCTGGTTTATGGAGGCATATTTGAGCCCTGTTTGCTTGCCTGATTCCCTCTATTTGCACTTATGTGTTTTGGTTGACGCCTTAGCATTTTGTCCTTTGAAAACTTCTAAAATCCCCAAACCCCTTTCCCTTTAGGATTAGTAGTCCATTTGCCTCCGAGACTGATAGGATTGGGGCGAGTAATAGCATGCAATAAGTAACGATACCATTCCGCGCTTTAATACCTTAACGGGGTGGGAAGGGTAGACATGGAGATGATGATCACACAGTAACACTACGCGTACAATTGGATACCGGTGTTGTGTAAATGATCCATGTGATATATAAACCTAGGACCCCCTTCCCTCTTTATTAGTTT
>NW_017697601.1:0-2935 GCF_001879085.1 Nicotiana attenuata | reverse complement strand
CCCCTGACATAGCCCACCTTATTTCGCCACGTGTGCAATTAATAACATAATAAGCACCGCCTTATTTCGCCACACGTGCATCACAATATTCCCACCTTATTCCGCCACATGCGCAACCCACATATAAGCATATAACATATCCCGCCTTATTACGCCGCATGTGCAAAACATCAATAACAACAATAGCACGGCAAAGACCTCGTGCAACCCTTCAACAACAACCGCACGGCAGAAACCTCGTGCATCACTATACCAACAACCGCACGGCAGAAACCTCGTGCATCACAATACAAACCACCGCACGGCAGAAACCTCGTGCATCACGATATCAACAACCGCACGGCAAAAACCTCGTGCATCACAATACCAACCACCGCACGGCAGAAACCTCGTGCATCACAATATCAACAACCGCACGGCAGAAACCTCGTGCATCATGATATCAACAAATGACAATATATATAGGAACAAAGCAAGAGAATCAACTCAAGAGATTCCGTTCACCAAAAGACGGTACAACTAACGTACAAGGAAATAAATGTAACAGGGAAATACTAAGCGCAATAAGGACAACTCAACAAGGGAGAAATGATACGAAACAACAATTCCATAATACTCAGTTCTACAACAAGGAATTTAACATGGATCAATAATTACAATTAAGGAAGTATCGACTAAACATAGGATATCTAACTTCTTTCCAATTAAGACCAATTAATTACACGAGAGATAGAAATAATGCTTTCCAGATAAAGACAAGCAGTTAGGAATGATAATGTGACTACAGAAGGGCAATGTCTACAGTTAAACAAGTAAAAGTCATTTAGGCAACAAGAATAACCAAAAAGGGCAGATAAATTCCAAGTAAGTCGTGTAGAGGTGGAACTAATAACAGGGAACTCAATCGTATCCAGAACAACTTCATATTCGGTGATTACAAGTACCTAAGAGCCTAAAAGGGAAATTTTCCACAAATAAATCCGAGCACGCACTCGTCACCTCGCGTACAGGGAATACAATCAACAAGGAAGACTCAAATCCTAAGGGGAAGTCCCCCACACAAGGTTAGGCAAGATACTTACCTCGAACCGGCTAAAATCAACTAGCAACCACGTTCTTGCCACGAGTACTCAACTCCAAATGGCCCAAATCTATTCAATTAAATCACACATTGTAAATAACATCTCAAGCAACTGATCCTACTATTTAATTCAAAGCTAAAGCGCGAAATTAGGCAAAATAACCAAAATGCCCCTCAGGCCAACGTCTCGGAATCGGATAATTTTCATATTTTTCAGAAACCTCGTACTCTCACTAGTCTAACCATATTAAAATCTCAGAAATCGGAGGTCGAATGCTCCCTCAAAACCCAATAATTTAGTCAATGAACTTTCACCCAAATTTTCTTCCATTTTTGATCCTTAATTCGAATTTAAAAGGTGGATTTAACTACTAAATGATAGAATATAATTAGAAAGGATCATAGAAATGTTACCCAATAATCTCCTCTCCAAAATCCTCTTAGAATCGCCTTTGCCCGAGCTCAAAATTGATTTTCAAACTTATGAAATTAAACCCTCGAAATTTCCTATTTCTGCCCAGACATTTCCGCTTCTGCAGACAAGGGACCGCTTCTGCGGTCCCGCTTAAGCGGCAAAATAACCGCTTCTGCGGTTTCTCATTAAAGGGGGAAATTCCGCTTTTGCGGACACATGACCGCTCCAGCGGTTTCACTTTTGCGGAAAGATGACCGCTTCTGCGGTCTCTGAGGGGAAGCCAAACATCGCTTCTGCGACGAGGAAGCCCTTCTGCGGTTCCCAAACCGCAGAAGCGAAAATACCAGAAGGGAAAACATACCAACTGCAACAACTTAGAAAATTTCCCCGTTAACCACCCGAAATCATCCCGAGGCCCCCGGGGCCTCAACCAAAAGCACCAATACCACCTAATACCTTATTCGAACTTGCACCAATCCTCAAAACACCTCAAACAACACCGGAAACCCGATTAAATCAAGGATTCAAGCCTAAGAACTTCAAATTCTAACCAACTACGCTTTCGATCAAAAACCTAACCAGACCTCGTCCGAATGACCTGAAATGTTGCACACACATCCCAAATGACATGACGGAGCTACAGCAACTTCCGGAATTCAAATCCAACCCTCAGATCAAAAACTCACTATCGGACCGGAAACTTCAAAAATCCAAACTTCGGCATTTCAAGCTTAAATTAGCTACGGACTTCCAAAATACATTCCGAACACGCTCCCAACCCCGAAATCACCTAACGGAGCTAACAGAACCATCGGATTTCCATTCCGAGGTCGTCTTCACACTGTTCTGATTACGGACCATTTTTCAACTCTTAAGCTCTCATTTAGGGACTAAGTGTCCCAAAAACTCTCCAAAACTCAACACCGAACGTCTCGGCAAACCAAAATAGCAGAAATGAACTTAGGGGAAACAGTTAATGGGTGGATCGGGGCGTAAATTCTAAAAACGACCGATCGGGTCGTTACATCCTCCTACACTTAAACATTCGTTCGTCCTCGAACGAGCATAGAGAACATACCTGAAGTAGTGAAAAATGAGGGTACTGGCTGCGCATATCCTGCTCGGTCTCCCAAGTCGCCTCCTCGGCCGGCTGACCCCGCCACTGAACCTTCACTGAAGCTATGTTCCTTGACCTCAACTTTCTGATCTGTCTGTCCAAAATAGCCACTGGCTCTTCAACATAGGATAGATCCTTGTCCAACTGGACTGAACTGAAATCCAATACGTGCAACGGATCCCCGTGATACCTCCGGAGCATCGAAACATGAAATACCGGATGAACTCCGGCCAAGCGGGGAGGTAAGGCAAGCTCATAAGCAACCTCTCCAACTCGCCTCAAGATCTCAAAAAGGACCCAATAAATCTCGGACCTCAACTTT
>NW_017697600.1:0-2935 GCF_001879085.1 Nicotiana attenuata | reverse complement strand
CTTTTCATGACTATTGTATTCGGATATTGATTTTGATTTCCTTAGTTTACCATATTGGTTTATTTATTTAATCCTGCACTTAATTATTTGATTGCTTGATCACCAATTGAATACTATCTAGGAATCTAGAGTTGAACTCGAAAGTGGGAATTCTAGATTGCATATAGGATTGAGTAGAGTAAGTTCTTGAACCTGGGCATCGGGGAACGAATTCGCAATTAGGATAGACATATACCTAATTGCCTTGCTTGGTTGAAATACAAGAACTATAAATGCGTTCTTGTTGATTCTAACTCCATAGACATATAGGCGTTAGGTTAGCTTGAATAGGCGAGTAAGAACTCGACAGATTCTTATGAGCAATATTAACCCTGTCAACCAATAAACTCGATAAATTAGTTAGTCAATTCAATTGAAGAATACAATAGGAATGTTAGATAGCCCATAACCCTAGATCGTTTTCATTACATTGATATCATAAAAATCTGCTCTTTCTCTGTTCAAAGTTCATTATTTATATTTCTTTATTTAATTAGTTTAGAATCAAATATTTCTAGGTTTAATTCTTGTTTAGATAATTAGGATAGTCTAATTTAGTTAACAGTTAATCACAAGTCCTCGTGGTTTCAGCATCCGACTTTTAGTCACTTTATTACTTGACGACCGCGTATACTTGCGTGTGCGTTTGGCCGCAACAAGTTTTTGGCGCCGTTGCCGGGGACTTAGAAATTAACTATTTTTCTAAATTAGACTTTTACTTTTATCTCTACAAAGTTTTTTTTTTCTTCTCTTTTTGTAAATATTTTTAATTTTATAACCGTTTGACTTTTCTCTTAGTGTGTTTCTAGTTCTTTCAACATGATATCTGGGGATGAAATATCCGGAGGTAAGGTTATTGATGAAGACGCATGGTTGACGGAAGACTTTTATAGCCCGTCTTTTTGGGCTTGTCATAAGGAGTAAGGGTTGGTATTGGGAAGAATATTCACGATTAAGGGAATATGAGGAACGACGTTGTCTTCTAACAACGTTGGTAAATGATTGGTCTAAGGAGAGAGATGAACTTGCACATAAAATTGATAATTTTGGCTTGGCTGTACATAACTTAGATGCAGATTTGAGTGCAAAGGTTGATGCGTGTAACGCCCAACAATTTAATAATGAGTTGTGTGAAGCTGAAAAAAATCTTCTAGACCAAATTGAGGAGCTAAAACGAGAATACCAATCACTAAACCATGTTTTTCTTGAGGATGCCAATATTGAGAAGGGTGCTCTAGAGTCATGTGAGGGAGTAGATAACATTACTTTGCGAGACTTGAGTGTGTGTAAATATGAGGATGCAAATAGTAGTAAAATTCATGAGTTAGGGCGCATTAGACCTCATTCCAATTATTTTTCCACATTGTGTTTATCTAGTAAGATAGTAATCGAGCCATCTGAGCCAATGAGGGGGTCAAAGAGTGAGAATGAGAGTTCTTATATTCTTGAATTTGTTGTGCCAAAAAGCAAAAATTACATTCCTCATCTAAAGGACAAGAAGTGCAAAGTGAAAAAATTATTACTTGGTCTGGTTATCATTGTAGCCCCACCACCGGAGCATAGCCGCAGACTGGATGCCATGTTAGGGGTACAATTCATAAGTTCGAGGTGGAGGAAAAAGTGGTTCACATCGTGCCGCGACGTTAAATTAGGCGCTTGTTGGGAGGCAACCCAGCTTTACTGCTTTCTTTTTATTTTTGATTTTTTTCTTATTGTATTATTTTTGTAGTGTTGTTTTATTTTGTAGGATTTTGAGCATAGGGAGCAAAGCCATAGGCATGTGCAAAAGCGTGTAGGTGGTTGAAAATAAGTGTGGAGTGACCGCACAAAGGATCGTACCTGGGAGAAGTCTGAGTATCCCGTGAGCTGCTAATGCTTCGGCCTTTGGCCTACCAGGGAGTCTCTTTTACCCTCTTGTTATTTTTAGTGTGCATTGAGGACATTTCACAATTTTAAGTGTGGAGTGAGGGGGATACTTCAGTGTATATATGTAGTTGTACAAATCGTGTGTATGCTTGTTTAGTTTTATTTTGTTTGGTTTTGACAGTTTTAGTAATTTAGGAAGAGTTCATTAGTTAGTTCATTAGTTTAAACTAGGTAAGTGGCTTGTCCCGACGACGGATCTCTTTCGGCGGGTTTCTTGAGGGACTAAATCGATCAACAAAAAATAAAAAAATACCAAAAAGACTCTTCCTGATGACGGATCCTTTGGACAATTTTCTTGAGGAGTTATCTAGAAAATACCAAAAAGTTTTTTAACTTTTTTTTTTTTAGGTAGTGTAGTAACTCCCCCTTGGTTTTTCTTTGGGCCACGGTTCTTTTCCAAGGGTTTAAACTTGAACCGGGTATATGTAGTTTTTTTATAGTTATTTTCTTTTCTTTTTGATTTGTAGATTAGGTTTAATGGGCACACGAGCTAGAGAATCAAAAGAGAACCTATAACGTTGACGCACCTGAACACAACAGAAACTAGAGTGTAACGCTTAGTCTTATTGGTTGAATTTCGCTAAAGTGCCTTAATTTGTATGTTTGTCACTGACTTGAATGCTCATAATGGAGTGTCTCGATGAGTTGATCTGGAATGAGTCATATGCCATGTATGGTGAGGTTTTTGTGTAGTTCATGTATTGTACTTGTGTCTAGAACTTGCCCGATTTGTGAGTCGAAGCGAAATTTTAGGTGATGCTCGGTTTGAAAAAGGATTTTAGATTTTCTTTGATCTTTTTGAGCTTAATTGCTTACCACAGATAAATTATATCCCTAGTTACCCTTTTGAGCCTATAGACTTTTATTTGGCACCCACATTACAAGCCTATACCCTTTTTGTTCTTAATTGGCATTGTTTTGATCCCTTTTTCCTCTTAAAGCACTTTAATCGTGAGATGAGCGCTAAAAG
>NW_017697599.1:0-2935 GCF_001879085.1 Nicotiana attenuata | reverse complement strand
AGGACTTGTTTCTTTAATCCCCTTATCAATCTTTCGTCAGACGGACTTCTTTCTCTATTCCTTGCATCTAATTTCAATTGTTGAATTTGGATCTTGAGAGCTTCATTCTCTTGGACCAATTGCTTTTTATCACCTTCATCGGCTGCGGCTTGCAAGCTGTTTTCGAACCGAAGCTCCTGAACCTGTTTTTCCAATGCGCCAATCCGAGCTCTATACTCTTTTTCTTTAGCCAACCAATCCCACTGCACCCGAGCGTCGTTTGTTAATTGTTGCACATGCGGCCTTTTGGCGGGTCTCTCGGGGATTTGAAACCTTTTACCAAACCAAACCAAATATTTGGGGTCTACTTCACCTCTGGCCCGGTCCTGTACTATAGTTTTAGGCTCAAGATAGCTGCACTCATTCCAGATTTTCCGGATTTGGCCTTCAGGGAATGCAGCTTTTGGGCCCAACTCAATGACTTGCCCACTTAGGTCCTCATCACCGTGTACCGTCTGAAATCTTCCAAATTGTCGCAAAACTCGGTAAGGAGCATAAGGCTGAATGCTTCGAATACCCATCAGAAGAATATAAGGGACTTCTGCTGATGTGTATACAGCTTCAGTGGCAGGAAGCCATCCATAAGCCCATTCAACTTTATCTGCAGTGAGGGATCTTAAACATGACAACCAGGCCTCAGTACCTTCCGGGAACTCAATACCTGTAACTCGGGTCTCGAACTCTGCGATACAACTCAACCCGGTTAAATCGTAATTCATGTAGCCTGTGCGGTGACAGAGATGTTCCTGTATCCACAACTGCAAGAGCACATTGCAACCTTGAAAGAATTTCTCCCCTTCTCGACATTTGGTCAGAGCTCGATATATTTCCGCTACAATCAAAGGAACCACTGTGCTAGTAGGTTTCTTTATGGCAACATCTAGCATGCCTACTAGACCAAGGTCTATGTGACCGTCTTTCCTGGGACAAACTAACACTCCCAAAAAGGCCACCATGAAGGCTAATCCGCGTCGGGCCTCCCATTTGTCTTTGTTTCCAGCATGTGTCAATCCTGTATTGGGTTCCTCAAAGCCTTTGGGGTTACCATACCGGTGATACAGGAAATGTAGTGTACAGCACCCTTCCGCCAAATGTGTGTCTTGAATATCCCGACTGATGTTCAACAAATCTAAAAACCTGTGAAGAGTTACCGGCCGTGGAGCCAAAGGGTATCTACCACGGAGGTTCCCATTTAGACCTGCGTATCCGGCGATCTCTTCTAATGTAGGTGTGAGCTCAAAATCTGAAAACCGAAACACATTACGGGTCGGGTCCCAAAATGGTATTAGTGCCTCAATGACATCTGTTCTTGGCTTGATTTTTAACAAATCTACGAGACCGCCCAGGCTTTTGATCACAGTATCTCTGCTTCCTTTTCCCAAGTCATGCCACCACATATGGAGTTTCAAAGGGATCTCGCTCAGGACTGAGAAGGTTTCGATGTCACTTGAATTCATCCTGCATATTTATTTTAGGGGAGTTTAATGACTTATTTTGAAAAATGGCTATTTGTGCAAAAATTCTTTATTTAGAAAATAAGGACTTGGATTTGCAAATACGGCCTTTCAGCACTTCTGGAAAGAAGATTTTAAGGCTGTTCCCGCAAACCGTTTAAAAATGACTCAGGGCGGCTATTTTTGCAAAAACGACCTTCCGGCGTCCCTTTTTTTGGGACATTCGGCTTATTTTAAAACAAGAATGGCATCACCCGTCTTATTTTTGACAAAAATTAAAATTTTGGTATTTTTGACTATTTTTACAAAAGGGGAGGTTGGACCCGATGAGGGTTGCCTACGTATCTCACACCCGGCGAGAATCAAACCGGCGTAGTTCGGGCAGATTTGCCAAAATCAAAGCTATTTTGAATAACAATTTTTCTTTCTATTTTTAATATATTTTTTTTTTTAAAAAAAAAATCCGGCAGCATTTCGGTACTATTTGGGTATTTGGTTTCTCACAACAAATGGTCACCCTTACTTAATCCTAACACTGCTTATTTTCATAATTTTCACCCATTTAGACGAGCCGGTCAACATGCAAATCCGAGCAAATAAATGCGCAAGTAGCACGTAAGATGCATCAGGATGGTCAATTTATTTTAGGTCACCTGTCCTAGACGGACCCAACCCCTGTGTTGAGTCCCCTAAGCAAAATGCACATGATGCAAACAACGTCCTACTAGGGATCCGGCATGAGTTTTTGTTCTTCTAGGTTTAATCCTAGGTTTATTGGTCTAGACCTGGCTTAACCGAGCGGACAACTCGGGCCGAGGGGGAGGCAGCGTACCGGGGATACAGAAGCTCCGCCGGCTTTGCAACTTATCCAACCTCGTTCTAAATGGGAAAAGACTCTAAACAGAAGAGAAGCTACACGAAGTGCACCCTTCTCCATGATGTAGATGACTCAGAAAGAGGAAGGGATTCGCGACAGTTTATATATACAATTTCAACAAATATCAAAGCGGTAAGCAATTTAGCACATATAGCATGGAACATGTAGAAAAATCAGATAAAGCCAAATATAACAATTGTAGTAAGCTCGAATTCTTGAACCCTGAATCGAAATTCTGGGTTCGTGTCCCCAGCAGAGTCGCCAGAGCTGTCACACCTCCTTTTTTACACACCTACCCCGAAGGATAAATGTATAAGGGAGTTTTTCCATTTAAAGTGACATTATTCGAAATGGGATCATTTATTTATTTTTAGAGTCGCCACTTGGGATAGGATTGGCTTTTGGTGTCCCAAGTCACCGGTTTAATTTAAATCCCAAATCGAGGAAAAATTCGACTTCCCAATTGGAGTCTGCGAACCAGAAATTCTGAATAAGGAATTCTGTTGACCCGAGGGAAGGTGTTAGGCACCCCCGGATCCCGTGGTTCTAGCACGGTCGCTTAAAT
>NW_017697598.1:0-2935 GCF_001879085.1 Nicotiana attenuata | reverse complement strand
ACCGGGCTAACCCAGTTGCTGTCAGAGATTGGGAAAATGATTCCCGCATCCAACCACTTTATCACTTCTTTCTTCACCACTTCCTTCATGTTGGGATTCAGCCTTCTTTGGTGTTCCCTGGAAGGTTTGTGTCCCTCTTCCAGCAGAATTTTATGCATATAATAGGCTGGGCTGATCCCCTTAATGTCTGCCATGGTCCACCCAATGGCAGTCTTACACTCCTTGAGTACCTGCAAAAGTTGTTGTGCATGCACATCTAACAACTAGATGAGATAATAACAGGTAATGTAGAATTAGGTCCTAGGAACTCATACCTGAGATGGGCGGGCAGTGGCTTCAATTCCAGCTTTGGTGGTTCTTCAATGGATTGCTTAGCTGGAGGAGTTTCTCTGTTTTCTAAGTGCAGGGGCTCGAATTCAAGAGTTCTATCCAAGAACCCTCTGCCCTCTAAAGCCAACACCCATTCTGCCAGGTCTTCCCCATTCACCTCATCTAAATTTACCAGACATGCAGCTAGAGGGTCCTCAATAGTCAGAATCTCATCATCAGCTTCTACGATTACATCCACGGCATCAATAAGAGAACAATTGGCGAATTCACTTGGTCGCCTCATAGATTTCTGCACATTATCTCCTCATCGTTCAACCTCATCTTGAGCTCCCCGGTCTCATAATCAATGAGAGCTCTCCCAGTGGCCAAGAACGGCCTTCCCAAAATTATGGGAATTTCTTCATCCACCTTGCAATCTAAAATCACAAAATATGCAGGGAACACAAATTTCCCTACTTGAATCAACACATCATCCAAGATACCAGAAGGTCTTTTCACGGTCCTGTCAGTCAGCTGCAACAACATAGAAGTGGGTCTAGCTCTTCCAATCCCCAACCTCTTATAGATCGCCAGGGGCATAAGATTTATGCTAGCCTCCAAATCACAAAGTGCTTTGGAGAAAGCAAAGTTACCAATGGTGCAGGGAATTGTGAAACTCCCTAGGTTAGACAGCTTCTCAACAATTGGCCTAGTCACCACAGCACTGCAGGTCTGAGTGAGAGTCACTGTGGCCAAGTCTTGGAAATTAAATTTCCGGGACATCAAGTCCTTCATCCTTTTTGCATAACCAGGCATCTCCTTCAAGGCATCAATCAATGGAATATTTACCTGGATTTGTTTCAGCATCTCCATGAATTTCTTATATTGTTCTTCTTCTGATACTTGGCTAACCTCTGTGGGAATGGTGCTGGAGGTCTCTTCTTCCCAATGATTTGGGACTGCTCTTTGTCAGCTTCCACCTCAACTACCGGTTCCTGGGCTGTCTCAGCTTCTTTCTCAGCCTCAATCTGTATGTTATGTTCTTCCTGGGCAGGCTGTACTGTCACCTCTGTTAGTTTCGTTGACTCATCTAGCTCAATGGGCACTAGTATAAGTGTCTCAGCCTGCCTGCTTTCTCGAGCCCTCTCTTGCTCCAAGTCTAAGTCTCTGCCATCACGTAGACTCACTGCCATCAGCTGCTTCGGGCCTTGATCTTTTGGATTTATTTGAGTGTCTGCAGGTAATGTCCCATGAGGACGATTATTCAAAGACATCGAAATCTGGCCCATCTGCACTTCAATATTCTTGATAGCTGAATCATGTGCATCTACTCTTTCACTGATTTTTGCATTTGACCCAATAACCTGCTGCATCATTGCCTCGAGTCTAGCAAACCCATCTTCCTGCCTTCCACCATGCTGCTGCTGAGGAGGATGATACCCCTGCTGCTGATTTTGATTATTATATCCTTGTAGCCTTTGATACGGTGCCATATTATTGTGAGGTCTCATACCTCCCATGTTTCCATTGTAGAGTTGTGGCTGGACTGGCCTGTATGGCTGCTGTTGTTGGCCCCAATTTTGACCACCCTGTCTCTGGCCTCCATAGTTAGACACATAATTCATGTCCTCAGGGTAGTGATGATGATCAATTTCTGCATTCCACTGGTTACCAATTGGCTGACTAATGCAAGATGTGCATAAGCCCCCATTGGTAGTATCAACAATATGTACCTGCTACTTCTGCCCTAACTCTTCCACCTTTTTGGTGAGTATACTCATCTGTGTCATTAATGTAGCCATGTTTTCAGTAAGAGTCTTGGATGGATCTAAGGGCGCTGAGTGAACCACTGGAGTGATAGGTGCGTTCCTGGTTGTCCACCCCGAATTCTGTGCCATCTTATCAAGCAGACTCTAGCTTTCTCTCCATGTTTTGCTCAAAAATGCTCCATCGGCTGAAGCATCAACATTACCCTTCACGCCATCTGCCAAACCCATGTAGAACCGCTGCCCTAACATCTGATCTGGAATACCATGGTGCGGACATATAACCAACATCCCTTTGAATCGTTCCCATGTTTCTTGCAGTGTCTCCATTGGACTCTGTTTGAAACTCAAGATTTCATCGGTTTGTTGAGCAGTCTTGTTGGGTGGATGAAATTTGTTCACAAATTGCTTGACTAACTCCTCCCAAGTTGTTATGGAATTAATGGGGAGTGAGTTTAGCCAGGTCTGGGCAGCTCCTGTCACTGAGAATGGAAACAACAACAGCTTGATTGCTTCCTGAGTTACGTTGGGCTGCATTTGAGTTTTGTAGATTGACAGGAAATTCTTCAAGTGCTGTTGAGGATCTTCGATTTTTGACCCCGAAAATAGTCCCTTGTTCTGCAACAAGTGCAGCATGTTGTTCGTGATTTGGAACGATTTAGCTTGTATTTGTGGGACTAAAATCACTATGGCCAGATTTTCAGCTGTGGGTTGTGCCCAGTCATAGAGAGCAGCCTCTGGCATAAGAGGTGCCACTGGCGCTAATAGTGAGAATTTTTGTATTTCTTTCAATTGTAATTGATAACACCGTTAATTCCCCGGCAACGGCGCCAAAATTTGATCTCGCCCAACTATGCCTT
>NW_017697597.1:0-2936 GCF_001879085.1 Nicotiana attenuata | reverse complement strand
GATCAGGGTCGAATTTCCGTAGGGAGCTTGGAATGGAGTTGTATTGCCTGTTTAGTTTAGAATTGCGTTTGTACTTCTAATTGCACTCCTAACTTTTTTGGGGGTTTTTATATTTAAAACTACTATTGTAATCTATGGTTTAAAGCTAAATTATGCTAAGGAAATATTGCTAAGTTGTGCTTAATATAGGAAAAAGGCACTAGGGTTGTGACACTACCTAGGTGGCTAGCTAACGGGTAGAAGCTACTAAGGGGAGATTGATAGATCTGGGTTTAGTGCTATAGCCGTTGCACAATTGCACTCATTCTCACACCTCTCGATAGAGAGAACGATTTTGCCCAATTGACTCTCTCGAGACCAATTAGGTAGGCCAATTAGACCGGGCAACTAGGGCTCAAGTAGGGTAGTTACTCTTTCGAGGTTTAACCCATTAATTGGGACTACCATTCTCATGGATCCATCCCAATTCCTTGTTGGATTAACTTTTAGGGTCATATGACTCTCTCTCTCAAGAAGAGTTAGACCCACTAAGCTTGAATTTATGTTTGCAACCACAAATTCTAGATTGAAACACAAAATCAACCCAAATAACAAATACCCAATCTCAATCTCACCCTAGAATGCAACACCCATTAACTACCCACACTAGGGTTGAGCCACAACCCTAGCTAATGGGTTTAGCTAGACATAATTAAAGAAGAAACAGTAGAAATAGATGATGAAATGAATGTAATAATTGATTACTACTTAAAATCTATGATATTCAAGAGTAAAATTGCAAAAATAGGCTACAAAATACTTCTCACGAGCGCAGCTCTCGTTCAGTAGCTAAAACATGACCTAAAACTGTCAAAAAGATCTATTTATACCGAGCTAGAAAATCTGGACACAAATGCCCCTGCGGGGTAGGCGCGGACCGCGCAAAAAAGGAGCGCGACCGCGTTGGCTCTTGGATTCTTAAACTCTGTTCTCTAAAGTTGGGATCGCGGACCGCGCAGAAATGTAGCGCGGCCGCGTTTCAGGACTGGCGCGGACCGCGTATAAATGGAGCGCGGCCGCGTGGCAGTACTTTGGCAAAAACACCATCTCTCTGAATCTCATCTACGCGGACCGCGTAAAAAGGAGCGCGGACCGCGCAGAATGCCCTTGAATGAACCAGTCTCTGAATCTCCTAGCGCGGCCGCGTGGCAAAACAGTGCGGTCTGCGCTAGGTCTTCTTGTTCCCCACTTCAATTGGTCTTTGACACTTGGCAGGTTTCACTCCGTTTTGAGTCGATCTTTGACATTTGTCATCTTGTCACTCAAACCTGCAATCAAGCGCAACTTGTAAGCATTTTGGGATTATTTTGTGGCAATTCATAACAAAAGCAATAGCAAGTAGGGGTATAATCATGTTAAAAATCCTAACTTATCAACTCCCCCAAACTTAAACCTTTGCTTGTCCTCAAGCAAACAAAATAAGACCTACCCCAAAAGAGCAATCCAAGAATTTCCAGCTATCCTAAAGTAATCTCAACAAACATCAATTGGGACTAACAATTGCCCTCAATACGAATGCATCATTAACACATTTTAGGCTTTTGAAAACTATGGATCAAGTGTGCCACAAGAGCATCAAGGGTTGACACATTTCATCAAAGAGCTTTTCTCAAATACCTTGGTCATTGTGGAACCCAAACTCAAACATCCTCAACTCTCCCTAAGCGAACCTCACCTTTTAGAGTAGTGACACACAAACCGAGGTTGATGGGATTTTCACTCAATTCTCTCAAAAAGAAGGTCACAAATCCGGCTCTAGGTACCATATGCTTGCCCCTTATATAAGTATCCACTAATGTAGGTTCCGTTCAACTCAAGATCATATAGGGCTTTTGTGGAGTCATTGTAAAGGCTTTTGGGCAAGGATAGGACATGTTTTTGTTCAAGTGGGTTCAATCTTCCCTTAAGCACTTCTTTTGATTCATTTTGGCACACTTTTCTTGACTCATTTGAGTATTTACATCTTTTTCAAGGGGTTAGAGAGACACACTGTCACTCTTTCTTATGCAATTCAACACATTTCTCCTTTTTCTGCTTTTTCACCTTTGTTTTCTTTGAATCCCCTTTTTGACCTTATTCACTTTGGTCTTTCTTTTTGTCTTGTCTTTTCTTCCTTTTTCATTGCCTTTCTTTTCTTTTGCTTTTGTACCTTTTACCACATTGTTTCCTTTCTTGCCTCTCCCCCAAACATTGACATTTGTCATTTACTCAAGGGAAGATGTGGGTGCCAAGAGAGGGTCTCATTAAAAACAGGTATAGGCTTGTAGTTTTGGTTCTTGAAAGAAGGAAGTTTAAGGCTCAAAAGGGTTAACTAGGGAATCATTTCATTGGTAGGCTATGGAGTTGTTAAACTTAGCATTTAGATCAAGGAGAGCCTATAATCACTTTTCAAGTCAAATTTCACCTAGGATTTCGCCTCAACAAACATTCGGGGCAAGTTCTAGACCATCGGCTCGGGACTTGGACTCACAATTCTAATTCTCACCACACACCCTCAAGGATTGCTAAAGACATTGAGTCGAGGGCCCACAACGACCTTAGTTACGATTCAAGCGCACAATGGTTCAACAAGACCACATGATGATTGTTTGGTCAACACAAGAGTCTCAAGGCCACGACTTTCACCATCCTAAGCACAACATTATGTCTTTGACCATGGGATCAAAGGCAAATGTGTTAGGCCCAAGTGAAGCTTTGCCTTAGGTACCCTTAACTACGCAAAATCAAAAGAAAAAAATCAAAAATGGACTCAAACCCTTAAGAAGGTTGTCACGCCATCTATCATTGGGAAGAGCCACCCGGTTCGCACAACACTCTACCCTTGGAAAGAACCGTGGCATTAGAAACCAGGCTATGCAACGCAAACCAAACAAAGGCTACGAGCCTAAATACCAAGC
>NW_017697596.1:0-2936 GCF_001879085.1 Nicotiana attenuata | reverse complement strand
TGAAGAAAATCGGATCTTGCGCCTGCGACTGATGGAAATGTGGGATGCTTGGAACAATGGAAAGGAACCCCCAAGCAATATTCCCGGATTCCCAGAGTTATTCCCTAGAGCTGGAGGTGCTACTACGGTCCCTATCAGTCATCCTCCTACCCCTTTTGGGCAGCCTACCATGACCGCTCATTTCGTTGGAATGCCTTCTGAGGTTCGCCCCCAGGTGTTCCCAGCGGGAGCAGTTCCTAACATCTTCACTGCTCCACCATGTCCTGCTACCACACAACCTTCGCTGCCAAGGCCTGCTTTTGATCTTTCAGCATTCACATTCCAAAACCCTGTATTTCCGTCAGATCCTCCTCAATATCCCACATATAATTACTCTCAGCCACCCCCATACGAGCTTACACCAGGGCAGGACAAAACCCCCAAAGACCCAGAGCAGGATGAAATGGCAAAGAGAATGAGAAGCCTCGAACAGAGCTTGAAAAACATGCAAGGATTGTGTGGGCAAAAGAGTGTCTCATACACGGATCTATGTATGTTCCCTCATGTACACTTGCCGTCAGGGTTCAAAACACCAAAATTTGAGAAGTATGACGGACACGGTGACCTCATCGCTCACCTAAAGAAGTATTGCAATCAGTTACGGGGGGCCGGTGGCAAAGAAGAGCTGTTGATGGCATATTTTGGAGAAAGCTTGGTTGGTATCGCTTCAGAATGGTACATGGATCAAGATGCCTCGCGTTGGCATATTTGGGATGATCTGGCCCGAGACTTTGTTCGACAATTTCAGTACAACATAGACATCGCGCCGGACAGGAACTCTTTGGCAAATCTTAAGAAGAAGCCTTCAGAAAGCTTCCGTGAATATGCAATTAAGTGGCGCGAACAGGCGTCGAGAGTGAAACCTCCAATGGATGAGGTAGAGATGGTCACTGTTTTCCTCCAAGCCCAGGAAGCAGACTATTTTCAGAATATGATGTCCGCCATGGGTAAACCTTTCGCCGAGGCAATAAAAATCGGAGAGATGGTAGAGAATGGGTTAAAAACGGGTAGAATCTTGAGCCAGTCAGCCATAAGGGCCACCTCCCAAGCCATCCAAGGCGGGTCTGGAGGAATGGCGAAAGGCAGAAAAAAAGAAGAAACAGTGATGGTGGCCTCGGAGGGAAGAAGGTATCGGGCTCCTAGACCGGTGTTCTCTGAAAGAACCCCTCAACACTATTACCCTCATACTGGTATGGCCTATGCTCCTGCACCTTATGCGGTCATGAATGCACAACCTTTCGGCCGACCGCAACCACAAGCTAACCGAAATCCACCTCCATTCCAAAGAAATCAACCTCCTTACCAGAACCAATATAATCCCCGACCACCGCAGAATAACTTTCGTCCTCGAGAACCTCCCAGGAGACCAAATTTTACGCCAATCGGTGAACCCTATTCCAGTTTGTTCCCGAAACTCGTCCAGATGAATTTGCTGCAGCCTATTCCTCAAAACAGGCAGAACCCAGAATCTTCAGCTTATCAACGAGGGGTCCATTGTGCTTACCATTCAGGAGCCGAAGGGCATAGTACTGATAACTGCTGGACGTTGAAGAAGGCTGTGAAAGATTTGATTGAACAAGGGAAAATAGTGTTGAGGGATGAAGAAGCCCCGAATGTGACTAATAACCCGTTGCTATTGCCGATGTAGAAAAGAAGCCCAAGTTACTCCCAAAGCAAGGAAAAGGGGAGAAGGAGAATAAAACTGTCAAAACTGAACTTGAAAAGAAACCAGAGACAAAAGTAGAAATGGACTCTCTTAAGAATGGAATTCTCTATGTTCCGCGAGGACGCCAAGAAAAACCATTGGTTGTCACTATTCCGAGGAGAGCTGAGGTAAAAGGGGAAACACCAATATATGTACCAAAAGGAGCCTATGTGGTACGGGGGACAATTAAACCGCCTCGGCTGAGTGAGCCAGTGGTTATTGGACGCGTACCACAGAAGCCAATGACAGACCCCTCTGCGGTGCCATGGAACTACCAGCAAACAGTGGTCACATACAAGGGCAAAGAAATTTCGGGGGAACTTCCAGGGAAGAACTCTGTTGAGAAATATTCGAATGTGCAGGAAGTGAACAATGCCACTCGAAAGCGTTTTCCGTCCAAGAGACCAGTGAGTGCTGAAGAAGCAGAAGCCTTCTTCCAGAAAATGAAGATGCCTGATTATGAGACAGTGGATCAATTAAGAAAGTACCCTGAACAGGTGTCCCTGCTCTCATTGGTGACAAAATCCTCCGAACATCAGAAGATCTTGATGAAAACTTTGAATGAGGTATACGTGCCAATTGAAACTTCAGTCGAGCAGCTCAAAAGGATGGCAGAAAGGTTCTTCGCCATCAACCAACTCTCTTTTAGTAAGAATGACTTGCCTCCTGAAGGCGCAGCCCACAACAAAACCTTGCATCTGACCGTCAAGTGTGAGGGTTACTATGTCAAACGAGTCATGGTGGATGGAGGATCGGGGGTTGACATCTGCCCACTCTCCACATTGCAGAGGATGGAGATCGGGACAGAAAAGATTCGCCCGAATAATGTTTGTGTAAGGGCTTTTGATGGTATTAAGAGGGATACCATCGGTGAAATCGACCTGATATTGACCATAGGTCCGGTAGACTTCGAGGTAACCTTCCAGGTGTTGGACATGGATACATCTTACAACTTCCTTCTGGGGAGGCCTTGGATCCATGCTGCAGGAGCTGTGCCCTCCACTCTCCACCAAATGGTAAAATTCGAGTATGAAGGTCAGGAAATCGTGGTCCACGGAGAAGACGAGCAATCTATCTATCGTGATCCATCTATCCCATGTTTGGAGGCAAGGGAAGGAAGTGAGCATATTGTTTATCAAGCCTTTGAGATTGTGGTTGCAGATCAGCACGAGGAAGGAAATCCTTGTCCTCA
>NW_017697595.1:0-2936 GCF_001879085.1 Nicotiana attenuata | reverse complement strand
TTCCCGCAAAACTTCGCAATTGCAAGCTACAGAGTTTTTTCGCAATTCCCGACAAAACTTCGCAATTGCGAAGCTACAGTGTTTTCGCAATTCCCAGCAAAAATTCGCATTTGCGAAGATACAGTCTTTTTTCGCAATTCCCGACAAAACTTCGCAATTGCGAAGATACAGTGTCACACCAGAACCAGCAATATCAAACTTCTCCAAAATGATCCGAAACCACCCCGAAACTAACCCGAGGCCCCCGGGACCTCAACCAAAAACACCAACACATCCTAAAACATCATCCAAACTTGTTCCAATTATCAAAACACCTCAAACAACACCAAAACCATCAAATTACATCGAATTCAAGCCTAAGTTCTTCTAAAACTTCCGAAACACGCATTCGATTAAAAACCTAACCAAACCTCGTCCAACTGACCTGAAAGTTTGTACACACATCCCAAATGACATGACGGAGCTACTGCAACTTCCGGAATTCTATTCCGACCCTCGGATAAAAATCTCACTATCGGGCCGAAAACTTCAAAAATTCAAACTTCGGCATTTCAAGCTTAAATTAGCTACGGACTTCCAAAATTTATTCCGAACGCGCTCCCAACCCCGAAATCACCTAACGGAGCTAACAGAATTATCGGATTTCCATTCCGAGGCCGTCTTCACACTATTCCGACTACTGACCATTTTCCAACACTTAAGCTCTCATTTAGGGACTAAGTGTCCCAAAACTCTCCGAAACTCAACACCGAACGTCCCGACAAACCAAAATAGCATAAATGAACTTAGGGAAAGCAGTTATAGGGGGTCGGGGCATAAATTCTAAAAACGACCGGTCGGGCCGTTACATCCTCCCACACTTAAATATTCGTTCGTCCTCGAGCGAGCATAGAGAACATACCTGAAGTCCTCAAGTCAATGAGTGCGCACTTCCAACATACACCCGCAGGTGATCCCACGTCACCCCAATCCACTTAAGCCTGATGACACCGTCTCAACTGAAATTTAACCTTTCTAGCAATACCAATAGGCCTCCATGCCAGAATTCTCACCTTCCATCTGTTTCCAAAAAGGCCCGATCCTAAATCCATATCCGGTATCAGTCTCAACCAGCTACTTCAATACAAGCCAACACACACAGGGTATAACCACACAACATGACACGTCACACATAGGCCCACAATAAAATTCGTGATAGCAATACTTGCCTGAGATAAAATCCGTACCGGCCATAAGCCTCATATTCAATAGGAACTCTTTTCAAACCTCCACAACACTGGCGATGATACAATAACCAAAAAAACCGCATAACAAAACACCCGAATAACCAAATCTCAGCCAACACCAACGGTTACACACCCCACAAGCTAAAACTCAAGAAGCATAGAACGAAAATGACTGATTATGAGAAAGGAAACACAAAAGGGAACTAACAAACAAATCAAACTAGCACAAATTCTTCTAAAACACAAATCGACAAAAACATCTAACAAGAAGGAATGAAAGCATATAAAAGACTCACAAGGATCTAATACTGATATGACTCTCACCGCATTACACAGCCCGATCTCACATATCAAACCACCTGAAATCACAATGGTCCCGCCCTCAATACTGAATCACAGGTAGGGCACACATCAGCCCATCTAAAGACTCATACTAGATCAATTCCGTCTACAATTTACAACACAGAGTGGCTCCCATACCGTGGAGCATAGAAATCACAGCTTGTACCCAAGAATACTCAGTAATCACATCAAACCTATCGAAACGGACAACAAGAATTTACTACTAGACTTATAACCCTCGGCAACAGCTAGAAACAGACGATAGACACGGCTATCACTCATAAAACCTCTCAACAGAATAATCACGTAAACAAAGTGCAACTCATGAAGCGCTCCCATAAATGGAACAACAAACAAGGAAACTCACCCCGATAAGCAAAACTGTGATGAACTACAGACAGTGCCCCTCTATAACCAACTAAATTCGTACCTGGATGACATTAGCTGGCGCACCGGCCTCAAGTCTACTATATGAAACACTTCAACGAGCCGGGCCTCCCCCTTTTGGGTGCCCCCTACCTACCTGAATACCTCACTGGGACACACCGGTCCGAAGTCTAGGACAATCTCTCACCATGTGGCTAGTATCTCCACACTCAAAGCACCCTCTCTGCTGGCGAGGCGGTGGGAACTATGCGATACAGGTACTCCGAGACCCATGGACACCTAAGTCACCGTGCAAAGCCTGAAGCGCGAACTGAACTGGCTGACCACCAAAACCTCTACCATGACGCACCCTGCCTCCAAAATAAGAACCAGTATATCTCACCGGTCTACGAGGTCTCCTCGCCTCCTCAAGCTCTCCCTCCTGATCTCATCTGCTCTCTCTCTCATGACCCTGCCTGCCCTCTCTCTCTCTAGCATACATACCCTCTATCCTCCTAACAATGTTCACCACCTGCTGATACGGAATATCCATCTCCAACTCACGGGCCATGCTGGACCTGATGATAGGAATAAGCCCCTCAATGAACCGGCAAACCTATTCGCGAACAGTAGAAACCAAAGCTGAGGCATGCTAGCCAAACTGGTGTAACGGACAGCATACTCCGAGACGATCATAGCACCCTAACGCAAATGCTCAAACTCCGCGCCATGCATCCCTGAGGCTTTGAGGAACAAACTCTCTCAAAAACATATCTGAAAACTGGGTCCAAGTCAGTGAAGTTGCCTCGTCTGGGCTGTCTAACTCATAGGTGCGCCACCAATCATAGGCGGCTCCTCGAAGCTGAAAAGTAGTGAAAGAAACCCCGCTCGATCCAGAGATACCCATAGTACGAAGAATACGGTAACACTCATCAAGAAACCCCAAGGCATCGTCTGATGCTAATCCACTAAACACCGGAGGGTCATACTTCTTGAACCTCT
>NW_017697594.1:0-2936 GCF_001879085.1 Nicotiana attenuata | reverse complement strand
AGGGAAAGGCACGGAACCGTCGACTGCACCGCTGATCGATTAGTTTTACCGCAAATACGCCTTTGCCAAAATTTAGGGGGTAATAATATTGGAAGAGCGCAACCACTCATCAAGCGTTGCTATGGTATTTGTTTGGCACGAGTGGAATATGATGTTGAAGAAGCAATTACAAAAAATGAAACAGATTGTCACGTATTTTCACGTTCATAATGGTTACAACAATTGCTCGAAAATTACAACGGTATTGAAAGAAAGCAGTAAATGAAAGCGCTAAAGAAAAAGGAAACAAAAAGACAAGTTAGTTTCGAATAAAGGTATTAAACAAAGGAATAAAGAAAATAGTAAAGTCACATATAACATGAAGTGGTAGAAGCCTAAAGAATCCCCAGAAGAGTCGCCATGCTGTCGACGCCCCCTTTTTCTAAAGCGAAATCGGGTTTACGACATTCGGGAAGACAACTCTATTCCCGTTTGGGAATTGGTTTTTTGGATTTGAAGAGTCGTCACCTAATGATTAAGTGCATTAGGACACTAAGGGTTTTGAATTTGAAAACCAGAGTTCGGGTAAGGGCTAGAAATTATCTCGAGGGGAAGGTGTTAGGCACCCCTCAAGATCCACTAGTGTGGTTCCCGGCCATGCTATGTTGTGACTTTACAAATAATCAATCAAGGCTCAAATAAGAACTTTCAATTAAATTGAAACTTGTGAAAGTAAGTAGAAAGAGAGCAGAGATCTGAAAGGTCTAAACTATTCTAAAGAGAGCAAACAAAGACAAACAAAGGAAAAGGGATCCTAGGTTTATGATTAATATGGATCACTTCAATGCAATAACCAGCAATCACTCCTCAAAGAGGGGTCGCACGTGATATTAGCGCATCGGTCATCATCTCCATATTCTACCCTTCCCACCATGTAAAGGTTATTTAAACGTGTGGATTGGTCACGAATGCTTATTGCGTGCTATTACCCGTCCTGTCCTATAAGTCCTAGAGGGTATTTAGGACCACTATTCCTACAAGGTAAGGTCTAGGCTGAACCCTTAGGTTTAAAGGACAAAATGCTAGGCGACATACCTAACAAGTAGGACTACACATAAAGGAACCATACAAGGGCAAATAAGAGGCTCACAGATCCCTCACAAGTAAACATGTAATTAGCACGCCTCAAACACATTTAAGGTCTTAAAAGAACGCGAGTTTAAAGATCAGTTTTAGTAGAAGGTTTAACCACAACTGAGTGATCCAAAGAGTGTTTGACTTGAAGAAATACAACTAAGAAAACAGTTGAGTAAGTAAAGGTGAGGGAACTCTTAAAACATCATTTTAAAAAAAAGGATTTGAAAATACAATAGTTTAAGTAAACAAGTATCAAAATAACGTGATCCTGGTCGGAAAGGTACCAGTAATTTAAAAGCTTAATTGAGCATGAATCAGGAAATTAGTGAGAGCATATAAATACGAAACAGGTTTCCAGATAAAGAGATTTTCAGTAAAAGAGTGGACTTCAGAAAGACAGATAAAAGAGTTGGGAAAGTTAAAAGGTTGAGTAACTTGAAACTAGTAAAACAAAATCAATCATCTTTATTATTATTGGGCCTAAAGCTTGCCTAGGCGATGTATGTATTGCCTTCTTGTCTTAGAAAAAAGTGGTGAACATGCATATTGATTCCAGTTTTAAAGAGAAGACGCAGCCAAACAAACTTGTGTTGTTAAATTAAACAGCTAGTGAGGCATTCAGCAATTGCAACCCTAAATAACATGATGTCTAATGCACATAAAGCATGGTCTCTAAATGCGGTAGTAGTTTCATAACAGTTATTTGTTGATTACTAACTGATCACAAAGTGAGTATAACAATCTAAAAGTAAAGAGCCTAAAACAGGATATCTAGGTGTAAGATGCATGTCCTACGCATGGCTTCTATTGCACAAATTGGTAAGTAAAACCCTATAGACATGTTTTCTACCCATTAATTAAACTAAGCATGCATAATCCCTCCCAATTTCACTATAACCCCAATTAGTTGTTTACAAATTATTACAAACCATGATAGCTGAATTACATAATGAAAAAAATAAAATAAGAAGCTACTCAACAGGGAGCCTTCAACCAGGCCCAATCTTCCAATCTCACTTCTTTCGAGTTTCACAGCCTTGACCATGGTTTGGGTGCGGCAAAGCTCCCTAAGGGCCCAATGGGGGTCCTTGGCCAATACTAGCACCCGATCATTACAAAAATGTTTGAACAAGTGCAGTGTGGAATTACCAGCCTTGTGCGTCAAAGTTCAATGGGTACTCAAAGGTACCCAAGGCAATGCTTGCACGAAGGGGGGTAGAACCTAAACTCTAGGAGTAGTGAGAGTGATAGAAATTTCTTTAAAGAAATTGAGTTGAAAAGCAGTTTTAAAAAGAATGATCCATGTAGTACCAGCTTTGAAAGAAAAACAATGGGACAGTTTTGACAAAACTCATAACCAAAATACCTCATATAGTTCCGGGCAGTAGACACAAACAGGGAAAAGGGGAGTGGGGTAAATAGTTCACATGTAACAACACAGTTGCACCTAGATACCAAAGGAAAGCATTTCAAAACTTAGACAGTTAACAGGTTTCAACCAAAAGTGCTCATGATCACATGCTGAGAATGTACTGGGGCTAGGGAGTAGGAGAGAACATGCATTAAGCAAACCAGTAGGCATGCTGGATAAATAGGAGGATAGTCACACAAGGGGCATGCTAGTTGCAATAAGGACAGCAGAACCATAAGTAAAAGCATAGAAGAAACAAAATAAAGTGCAGCATGTATAAAAGCATATTGTTTTGGATGCTACAAATCAAATAGAGGGCATACCAGTCAAGGATGAGATAGTGTAGAGCAGTAGTGTGCAGGGAAGTGAGCAGTAGTATGCAGACCAAACAATCAACAATGTATAGAGC
>NW_017697593.1:0-2936 GCF_001879085.1 Nicotiana attenuata | reverse complement strand
GGGGTTGGAGCCCTAATGTTGGCTAAAGGAAAAACGCTCAACTCAGGGGTTGGAGCCCTAATGTTGGCTAAAGGGAAAAACGCTCAACTCAGGGGTTGGAGCCCTAATGTTGGCTAAAAGGAAAAATGCTCAACTCAGGGCTTGGAGCCCTAATGTTGGTAGCCCTAATGTTGGCTAAAAGGAAAAATGCTCAACTCAGGGGTTGGAGCCCTAATGTTGGCTAAGAGGAAAAATGCTCAACTCAGGGGTTGGAGCCCTAATGTTGGCTAAAAGGGAAAACGCTCAACTCAGGGGTTGGAGCCCTAATGTTGGCTAAAAGGAAAAACGCTCAACTCAGGGGTTGGAGCCCTAATGTTGGCTAAAGGGAAAAACGCTCAACTCAGGGGTTGGAGCCCTAATGTTGGCTAAAGGGAAAACGCTCAACTCAGGGGTTGGAGCCCTAATGTTGGCTAAAAGGAAAAACGCTCAACTCAGGGGTTGGAGCCCTAATGTTGCTAAAAGGAAAACGCTCAACTCAGGGGTTGGAGCCCTAATGTTGGCTAAAAGGAAAAACGCTCAACTCAGGGGTTGGAGCCCTAATGTTGGCTAAACCAAGTAACAGGTTGATATTGGGAATTCTAAACTATCCTTTTTGGGATTCTTTTGTTCTCTTTTTTCTCTTTTTTTTATTTTTTATAAGATGCAGGAAAGAACTTGGAGGAAACTTCCCTTTGCATTGATTATTTGTTGCAGAGCTGTTTCAGCACTTGCGCGTTTCTTTTCTTTTGGCTGCACCTGCTTTTGCGCGGTTGCATGGATTGCACCTGTTTCAATTTTCAAACAAAGAACAATTGTTAGTTTGAAATGGTTGTTGGTTTTGGGGCCTTGATTGCTTGATCCCGGCCTAGCTTCTGTTGAGAACCTCTGCTGCTTGCTGGTTTTGAAGGTTCTTCTTTCTTTCAAACCGGATGGCTCATCTTTCAGGATTTAATGACAACTCGCCCACGTGGGGCTCCGGCCTTTCACTTTATTCTGCCTTTAAAACCTTTGTCCTTGACCCTTTTTTTTCTCTTTCAATAACTTTGATTTCAAAGCATCCGCCATCATGGCCAGTCGGGATTGACTTGATGCACCCGCTGAGGCTGGGTACTTTTCTTTAGCTTTTGTTAGGGAGAGCCCTGTAAAGCCAGTCCTGCCACCTTTTCTTTGTAATAGTTTCGGAATCAGCGTTAGACCGAAAGGGATTCAAGGAAAAGTAAGCAAGAAGATGAATTTAAAGAGAAGCGTCCCTTTCGAGGGGAAGAGAAGGACTTATCTGGGGGTTCATGCAAGCTTCAAATAAACATGACATGCTTCTTGGACTGGATGCCCGACCCGCACAAACTTTCCAACTTCTCGTAAACTCAATGACCCGTGTCTCAAAACCAGGGAACCTTGCCAGGACTCTTTCAGTGGTGAGATGTCTTCTTTTCGGCCGATCGCGCCCTTTGCGGGTTTTCGCTAATCGACCTCTCTCATTTCGCTTCTCACTGTCGCCCGATAGTGCTCTTTACGAGTTTTCACTAAGCGGACTCTCTCATTTTCAATTTCTCTACTCACCGTCGCCTTATGGTGCCCGTAGGTTTTCACCGATAAGACTCTCTCATTTTATGTCTCTCAATTTAATTGCCTCAGATTCCATCAATGATGTTTCCAATTCCCACGCCTTTGCCAATTGATCGAAAGGACTTGGATAGGGTTTTTGGGTAAAAAGAATCTTGGATGGAATTACAACTTTGGAACCGTTTTGGTGGGCTCATTGCCGAGCCATTATATCATCTGCCCCAGTTTCATTTTGTTGGGGAGTTGGGATTTTTGTTTTGGTGTGACTGAACCCCAGAGAGAGGCTGCCTACGTATCCTTTCGGAATCAAGTCAAACGTAGTTCAGGGAAAACATTTGGTTTTGGTTGTTTTTGTCTTTGTTTTATTTTTCTTTTTCTTTTCATCATATTTTCTTTTTCTTTTCTCTTTTTTTTTCATATTATTTTTTTTCTTTTCCTTTTTCTTTTTTTTTGTTTTCTTCTTTTTTTTTTCTTTTTTTTTCTTTGTCTTTTGCTTTTTCAATAATACTTTCGGGTTCCAAAGAGGGTAGCCAAAGAAGAGTAACCGGCTCAAATGGGTTTGCAAAGGGTTGATAATGTTTGGATAGCGGGAAGGAAAGCCTTCGACATCTCAACTGCGCAAAGTCATCATCGTAGAAGGTCTAAACATAGTACCTTTTTATCGCATCCGCATTTACAGCTGTTTCGGGATCATTGCCTTCGATGTCTCCCAGATACAATGCTCCTCCCGGCAATATCTTGCTGATGATGTATGGACCTTTCCAATTAGGAGAAAATTTTCCTTTTGCTTCCTGATGATGTGGAAGAATGCACCTTAACACAAGTTGTCCCACTTCAAAATTCCTGGGACGCACCTTCTTGTTGTAAGCGCGGGCCATTATTTGTTGGTACAACTACCCGGATGTGCCCTAAGTACAGCACACTCTTTTGTTGTAATGTATGGACCTTTCCAACCCGCGAACCAATTTTCCTTCAATTTTTCCAATTCTTTGTTTTATTTCCTCAAGGTTACCTTCTTTGCATTTCGACTCTTGATTCATTATTTCGAAAATCTGACAGCGTTTTAGGATCTAGGCATGAAGTCCGCAAGCATGTCATGTCATTTAAAGCTGCATTATTAGAGCTAAAGAGAAGAAATGAAGGAGAAAAATAGCAAAATCAGAAAGGATAAAGAAAAATGAACGACGAAATATTGATTTCATTTCTTGGAATTTTGAAGATAACAGGGTTCACATTCGGGAACTTAAAAACAAGAAACTACAGGAAACATCCGAGTTACACCCTGGAATAACTCGGGATGCAGAAAAGTAGCAGGACGGGTCTACCGGGACTCCCGCCTGATCGGGAATGGCATA